>NC_056731.1:664234264-664369264 GCF_019279795.1 Protopterus annectens
TTATGGTAAGATTTTACACAACTGTACTATGTCCTTCTATAGCACTGTTGCAGTATTCTATAAAGAAAGAAGAATAAAAAAAAAAAAAAACAAGAAACAAAATGAAAGGTGGAAGGCTGAGAAGAGCCCTCAACAAACCCACATAAAATGGTTTCAGCAAAACCTGCTCTGGCCCTAGAAACCACAACCAACTTATAATGTGTACTAAAGGTATGCACTGAAGACCAAGTAGCAGCTTCAATGATGGAAATGGTGTCCAATCACTTCAAGAAGTTTTATATTCAAGAACTAAAACTTTTATATATTTATGCAAAATTATGTTTATTAGTATATATATATATACATTTTTTAAACTAGTACTTGATTAGATTTAATGTTTTAAGGTTTCATTTTTTAACGTTAATATCTTCAGAAAGTACTGTTGCACTTTAAGTATTTTGTATGCCTAAGATAGGATACAAGGTGTTTTTAATTGATCAATTTCAATGGTCTTAATTGATTGATTTGGCCAATTTTGTGTGTTATATTAACTGCATGGCCACACAGCTTATGGACCTTGAAAAAGCCTGGGATTCTCAGGCGAAAGCGCTTGGTTTTATCTTGTGTTCATTAAAGAAGTTTTGTTCCAGTGTACAACGTTTTCGTGCTGGTTTTTTACTGAAGATGTATAGAGGAGACGATCTAGGAACACTGGTTCCCAATATTATTTCTGTGTGGTGGTGTGGACTAGGACCAAACTGGTGATCTTCCTTTGTCTTCACTTGAAGAAGACACCAGAAGAGGCAACAGCCCTATTAGAAAGAGCTCTAACAGAAGTAGACAGAGAATTACCATGAAATGAATAACAAAAAGAAATGGCCTTAGATATCCAAGAGGAGATGGTTTAAGACCTGGGATGAAGGGAAACAAAAAGCTGGTCAGACTTACAAAGAGTCTGAGTTTTATGCAAACAGTACCTGAGCTGTCTGTGCAAATCCAAGGTATGCAGGACCCTCTCAGGAGCAGACTGAGGAAAAGGGAAAAAGGAAGGGAGTTGTACTGACTGGATTAAAGACAACTAATTAACCACCCTGGCCATAAAAAGGAGGATTAGTACGAAGGGAGACCCTGTCCTTGTGAAAAAAACAAAAAAGAAGGAATGACCATAAGGGCCTGCAGCTCAGAAACCCTCTGATCAGAAGCAAGAGCCAGCAACAAAACAGTTTCCCAGGTACAATGTTGCAAAGAAGAAGAATTTGCAGGCTCAAAAGTTTTCCAAAACAAAATTAAGGTTCCATGGAGGAAAAATAGGTTTTCTTGGAGTCCTAATATGCAGGACACCTTTAAGAAACTGTTTGACCTCAAAATGCGGAGTCAAAGGAGGAGTCAAGGGCAGGCAAGCAGAAATGGCTGACAAATAGGCCTACACAGAAGAATAGGCCAAGCCAGACAAGAGCAACTCACACAAATGAGAGAGGACCAGAGGGAGACCCACTGAAAAAGGGTCCTGGTTACGAGCATGGCATCAGAACAAAACTCTTTTCCATTTGGACATACAAGATTTTTTGGCTGATAGTTTCCTTGTCTCCTGTAAAACCCTGAGAACGTCCTCAGAAAACAGGTGCCTGAAAGGGAGCAAAACCCTAACATGCACAATGTGCACTGCAGAGTGGACAAGTGGGGATGGATGAGAGACCTCTTTTCCTGTGTAAGGAGAACCAGCTGGTGAGGTAATTGTGATGACTGTCCCTGGCCAAATGCATTAAGAAGTGGAACCAGTGCTATCTCAGCCAAAAGGGAGTCACTATCAAGATTTTTGGGGAGTTCAGTTGAATATTCTGCAGGACTCTTAGAAGTAGAGGAAGAGGAGGGAAAGCATAAAGAAACCTCCACTTCCAATGAAAGAAAAGGGCATCAATCTTCAAGGCCAGATGGCATGGCACTCTGGAACAGAAGAGAGGAAGCTGCCTGTTCAGAGGGGAGGCAGAAAAGATCCACCTGAGGAATACTCCACTGATGGACAATGTCCAGAAACACGTCTCAGTGAAGCATCCATTCATGAGCCTGTGTTTTGGAGCTGCTCAGAGAGTCTGCCACAAGACTGTGCGTTGAAGAATGTATACTGTCTGAAGAGTTAAATGATAACTGCAAGCCACTTCCAAACCTTGAAGTGCCATCCTACAGAGGAGGTAAGATTTCGTGACCCCCTGCTTGTTGACATACCACATCACTGTAATGTTGTCTGTGGACACCTTTAAGAGGCCCGGACAGAACATGGGGTGAAAAGCCTGAAGGGCCAGAATCAGAGTCCTCATCTCTTTAATGTTGATATGGTCAAATTTCTGATGGGGAGGCCAAAGACCCTGAACTTTTAGATGACCAAGAGAAGCCCCCCACCTGATGTCTAAGGCATTGGTGAACAGCACTTGAGAAGGGACTGGAGGCTTAAAGGACCGGCCTGGTTGACAGCAAACTGTCAAATCCACCACTCAAATTCCTTCTTGAGACAGGGAAGGACAGGTACACTGAAAATCTGAGGGTGAAGATGCTGCAGCCAAACTGACTTGAGGCAACACTAAAGCTTCTGCATATGCAGTCAAGCAAAGAGGAAGCATCAGAACAGAAGAGGCCATGAATCCCAAGGCCTGAAGAAACTCCCTGGCTGGTATGGCAGTCGGGGAAGAAGAGACTGAAAGAAGGCTGTCAACAACAATACCTTTGGAGGCAGAAGAGAGGCCAACATTTGCACCGTCTGAATCCTGCAACTCAGATAAATATGATCCTGACAGGGAGTCATGACAGACTTTTGGAAGTTGATAGTAAACCCCAGACTTTGAAGAAGAGAGATGGTGAACTGCAGATCCTGCAACAATAGACTAATAAAAAGCACCTGAAGCAACAGGTCATCTAGATAAGGAAAAATGTGAATTCCTTGGAATCTACACAACACAGGAGCTAGGCATTTTGTGAATATCCTTGGGGTACTAGAGAGGCAAAGAAGAGAACTAAAAATGACAGGGGGAAGACACAGAGAAATGTAAAAACATTCTGTACAGAGAGTGAATAGGGATGTAAAGGTAACAGCAACACAGCCGGTATCTGTGCAGCCACAAAAAGAACTAAGAAAGTACAGTTGTGTACACTTACCATAAATGTAGATGTTCGAGTGTATTCACTGTTGCAGTCATTACATTTGGGTAATCCTGCTGGCAGGTTGCCCTCAGCCGGCCTGAATTCCAAAGTCTTGGGTCCTGCATCGGCTGCTGTCACCCCTTCCCTGACGTCAGGTCGTCAGGGGTATAAAAGAAGCAGCCAACGCCATTTTCTTCAGTTTTTCCTTGCCCCAGATGTCAGGTGCCCCTAAAAAGGGTAGCCAAAGTTTATATATATATTCAGAAATACACCAATATAAATTTTACCTTCATCTAAAAGTAAATACACCACATAGGTAGTATAAAATCAGTGAAGGAAAGAGAAGATCCAAAAGAAAAAAGGGGGAAGGCGGGTGGGTAACCTGGACTGCAACAGTGAATACACTCGAACATCTACATTTATGGTAAGTGTACACAACTGTACTATGTTCTTCGTGTTTCACTGTTGCAGTCATTACATTTGGCTAGAGTCCCAAAGCTATGGTTGGAAGGCTGGAACTAGACAGCAGTAGGAGCGGCTATGAGGCCCTGCAGAACTGCAGTGGCAAAGCCTGCCCTGGATTTAGAGTAGAGTAGCAGATGATAATGCTTTGTAAAGGTGTGCAATGAACTCCAAGTAGCCGCCACTAAAATGTCTCTTGTTGGTACTAACCTGAGAAAGGCTGCTGAGGTGGCTGCAGCTCTGGTGGAATGAGGCCTAATGCCCTTAGGCACTGGCTTGCCATGGTGTAAGTAGCAGAAACGAATGCAGTGGCCTAACCACTTAGAAATAGTCTGCTTTGAGATAGGCTTTCCTTGTGATCCTGCAGCATATGCCACTAGTAATTGCTCTGTCTTCCTGAAAGCTGTGGTTCTGTCCAAGTAGAATCTAAGTTGTCTGTGTACGTCCAAAGAATGCAGAATTCTCTCCCCCTAGTTCTGTGGATTTGGGTAAAAGGTTGGCAGATGGATGGCTTGGTTAAGAGCCACACTGGACACTACTTTAGGCATAAATGTTGGGTTTGTCCTCAGGGAGACCCCGTCTGGGTGAAAAATGAAGAAAGCTTCCACAACCATGAGCACCTGTAGCTCTGAAACTCATCTTGCAGAAGCAACTGCTAAGAGCAGAGCTGTTTTCCAAGGTAGAAACTTCATATCAGCAGTAGCAACTGGCTCAAAAGGAGGCAGGGTGAGCTTTTCCAAGACATAGTTGAGATCCCATGCAGGTATTGGTAGTCTCCTTGGGGGCCTTAAATTTTTGGTTCCTCTGAGGTACTGCCTTAATAAAGGGTGAGAAAAAAGTGGTGGCTCTATATTGTAACGAGCCGAAATGGCAGAGGCATGAATTTTAATTGATGAAAAAGATAGGCCTTTGTCCAGCATCTCAGTTAAGTATTGCAAAATTTGAAGAATATTTGGTATCGCTGTATCAGTTCCTTGTGCCTGGTTCCAGGCACAGAATCTCTTCCATTTTCCAGCATAAGACTTTCTAGTACTAGGCCTTATGGCTTCCAGAATGACATCCATCACAGCTTTACTGAGAGGTGTTTTTTGTATGACTAGATTATCCGCCATGCTGCCAAGTTTAATGTCCTGAGGTGGCTGTGCATGATCTGATTGTTTTGCTGGGACAGTAGTCGAGGTATTTGAGGTAAGGTCCAAGCTGGATCTAGAGATAAGTTTCATAGTATTGGATACCAGTATTGGCGTGGCCAGTCTGGGGCAATTAGTATCAATTTTGGCTTCTCCTGTCTGACCTTTAGGAGCATCTTGGGGAGGAGAGGAAGTGGAGGGAAAAGCATATACTGATAGATTTTTCCAGCTGAAAGATAGGGCGTCCACTTTCCATGCTTGTCTGTGATAAGTCCTTGTGCAGAATCTTTTTAGTTGGTAATTGAGAGGGGAGGCAAATAGATCTATGTCCGGGCATCCCCATTTCCTTGTTATCATGCTGAAGACTTGTGGATCCAGCTTCCACTTGTGGGGATCCATGAGGTTTCTGCTTAGTTTGTCTGCCAGAGTATTTTCCTTTCCTGGCAGGAATTGTGCCTGCAGATGTACTTGGTAATTCAAAGCTGTGTCCCACAAGGACATGGCTAGTCTGCATAGGGGGTAAGAATGTGTGCCCCCCCTGCTTGTTTATATACCACATGACCGTGGTGTTGTCTGTCTTTATCAGTAGTTGTCCCGGATGAAGTAGGTCCTTGAAGGCTGTCAGGGCATTTTGAACAGCTAACCTCTCTTTTTGATTGATATGTAGATGCATTTGGTTTGAGGACCATGTGCCCTGAATGCATCTTCCTGCCGTGTGGGCTCCCCAAGCATAGTCTGATGCATCCGTTGTTAGTGTCTGCCTGGCTGGAGGCAATGTGAATGGCTGTCCCTTGTTCTGGTGACAAGCCTTTGCCCACCATCGAAACTCCTGTTGCAGGCAGGGAATGCGAGTAATGACAGCGGGGTCACAGCAGAGGAATCCAGCGTAAACCCCAAATGATGTACAGTGCTATTACATGCTTATAAAGGGACGTCCGGTGGAGGCTGGACAGATAAGAATCCTTCCAAGATTCCTTGGCCTTCTTCTTACCAAGCAAGCGTATCTCAGGATTAAATGATTCTGTCATGGTACCCTGGGTAATTGTCTAAGTCATTGGTTTTCAAGATAAATGGCTAGGGAAGGCAAACAGCTTCAGGGTGTCATTGGCACAAATGCCTTACAGATACTACAAGAGGTACAGCTAGGGGAAGCGCCCAAATAAAAAAGACACTCTTTGTGACTATCCTTATGGGCAATCTGCTTCCCACACTGACATTTTTCCCTCTTGGATGACATGAACTCTAGGCAGCGATGAAAAATACAAGACCAGGAAAGTAAACTTTTAAAAAGAAAAAATAACCAACAGTGCACTTATCTGGTGTTCTAAAAATTCAGAACAGCAACAAAACATTCAAACCAACTGACAACAATAGCACTCAAACTGACAACGAAAGAATGACAGGGTAGTTGGTCCCATACTGCCCTTTTATGCCCTACGTTCTGTGTGAGGAGCACAAAAGTGATGTATGGAGCAAACAAGATTCTTTTCAAGCTTCTCCATACTGGCCAAGCGAAGGGCTACCCAGGACGGGGACATCCCTTTTTTAAGAAATACTGCAACAGTGATATAGAAGAATATCTGTTCATACAGTACTCCACAGGCAATCACAATAATTAGATCTGTAAATGTGAAGGGGCTTTACTGCAGTTCCTACTTTGAAACTCTATGCTGTTAAATTATTCACTAAGCACAAATGCTACATGGGTACTAAACAAATTATACTACATTGTGATCAGAACCATTTTATTTCATATTGCACATGTGGATGGGCCAGACTCCTGGAACTAATTTTCAGCCACTACAACCTAGTTACACTATGGAAGGTGTAAAAGAAAACATTATAACAATCCGCTGCCACTCAAAACAGACAACCTATTTGAGTTCTCTGAGGATCTGAGGGGATAATAAAAATAGTTGCCTTACATGAGTGGGATACTTATATATCCTCAGAATCTGAAAAAAAAAAAAGACAAAAATGTGGTGGGATGAACAGTGCTTGGCAAATTAAAAACAATAAAAAAATCCAATCTTAGGAAATGAAATCCAGTCTACTTGTACAATATATATGAGCATTTTTAAATTACTTGTAGACTTCTTTAAATAACAGAAAAATAGCCTCAGAATTGTTAATACCACTAACAGCCCCTCTTTGCAGAATCATCCATTCAATGCATCTTAGTAATACATTTTGACATTGCCGCTTCATTACAATGTAAATTAACCCCCTAACTTTAAAAGAAAACCAGAAAAATATAAAATAAAACAATTAAACTAGTGAAATCAGTGCTCTCAGCTTTTAAGATACACTATTAATGTTCAAAAATTCATTTAAACCTGGTGGGTGTGATGAGTCTAATCAAAACTGCTTAAACTCTTTTTTCTTTAATATACTTTCCACATTACCAACAACTCAGTTTTCCTGATTTAGCCAAATCTTAAAACATATATTTTGAAATGTTTACATTTCACTAATGTTTGAATAAGGCCTTACTGTGGCTTTTACTCTTAACAGCATGTGTGTGTTCATACAATCCCTTAACACTAACACAGTGATGTTCAGATCTTGTGGAGGATGCAAAAAACATATTGGTTTTGTTAAGAACTTTGAAAATTGCACATACTAATAATGGATTTGACAACTTAAAGTTCACATTTAAACGCAGGAATAGGAACACCTTTTCCATGCACAGTGCACACTGTCAGCCCACTCAAACTGTAGTATAAATACTGAGCAAACGGAGCACAAATGCATACAGCAGGTTTGCTACCACATTTAACCTACCCTTTACTGAAGGCAGTCAAACTATAACTCAGCAGAGATTAGTCATATATAGCACCTGCAGCCGCTACTAAAAGTTATTGCCAGGATGGCTATACAAACTGGTGCAAAGTGCTGGTGGTTTTCTAAATAGAATAGCTAATAATTCATGTATAAGAATCTAACACATCAAAATATCAAGTCTAGGCCACCATCGGGAGAGGTTAAAGATACATATTAAAACAGAATATTTGATTCATTTTGGCTAACTGTCCAAAGCACAGCCTGGTGTCCAGCAGAGATTTTTCTCTTTTACAGCTTGATCACTGCATTGCCAAGAACACATTCCAGTTTTACAGAAACAGGGACGTATTATGAAAGAACGCCAAATGTAGCAGCTTGAAGGATATTGGATGACCCTACAGAATGCCTGGCACAGGCTGTGAGTTACAAATAATGCTATACGATGGCTAGTATGTCCAAGGTACAAAAGGAAAGATTTAAATTTCCCAGTCATAACAGCTTTAGGTGACATTTCCTCTCTCCATAATGTATGCAACAATGACTCATGTAGGCAGATAACATGTTTTGCAGAGGAGGTAGATGACATCCGGCAGGAGCAGCACAAGACGCCCAACTAGCCTCAGACATCATTTATCAAGACAGATTAAAGTACATCTGACTTATTATGGCAGCATAATAAAAAAAGAGAACCAAGACAAAAGATGGACGAGACATCTTGCTGTTGGTATTACGTTTGTCAACAAAAATGTTCCACATTGCGAATAACTTACCACTCAAGAACAAGTCAGCCTTCCTCTTGATGGCATTAAAGGCAGCATAGCAGCATCAACATTTTGAAAAAAAAAGAAAACCAAACTACCACAGACAACTAGATGCCTACCAAGTAACAAGTGAACATTCATGTATGAAATATAGCAAGTGCTCAAAAATCTATCTGGAGACACATTATTAGGGAACTAAGTTCAGTTATCCTTTTAGATGTTAAAATTCCCTCAGTCATAATATATGCTATGAATTCATTATGCATAAAACTAGAGATGGCACATATGAAAACTACAAGCATTTTAAAAGTATAAAGACAATGAAATCAATCACAGCCATCCATGATCAGAGAGCTCCCTGCTTGCAATGCAGAATATCTACCACAGGGGTCATTAGGGGTGCACAAATGCTAATATACTGCAATACTGAATTATTTTAATTTATTACTAATAACAGTCGATTATTATTGTTAAATTATAGACACGTGGTGAGAATTATGCAATCCAAACATTCACTTTCAGAAGTAATATCAGTTGATTAACAGATACAATAGGGATTACATAATTTTGAAGAGGGCTAAAAAGACTAAAATTAAAATTGAATATTAAATGAAAGTTATGTTTCTAAAAGTCTAGATCTGACAGGGTAGATCCACCCTCAGACTAAAGCTTTAGGCATAAGGACAACTATGCAACCTTACTTTCCCTGGTTACTATGTACCCTTCCATATCCCATAATGCAATGCACTGCTCTGCCCCTTCATATCAGAGGATAGCCATGTAAATGGCTATAATATAAAACGATCTTCAAAACAGGGAAAGGTGGGTCATTACAGAACATGGACCTCCTTTTATAGATCTACCATAATTGTAAGTGTTTGGTTTATTTAACTGAAGAAAGCTCATTCTTGGTACTTCCTAAAGAAAATTACAAAGCTCTCCCTACTGGCCGTTTGTCCAATATCTTAGAACTTTATCAGAATGTAAAACTACTAGGTCAACCACAGTACTTAATAGCCATTTTAATTAAACAATAAACCAACTGGAATACTATACAGTTAGTTGTTAATTTATGAAATTGAACAATAAAATTTGCTGACCAATATAAATACAAATATATATTATGTGTGTAAAATTATGCTAGTTGAATAAAAACAGCGTGTTCTAGTAATAAAAAAATATATAAACTTTTGTTAAAACTTTATCCAGCTTTAAAAATGAGGGCTACAAAGCTGTGATTGTTAGATCTATATATATATATATATATATATATATATATATATATATATATATATATATTTTTTTTATACTTGGTGGTGTAATATTAAATTTTGATGGTTTGTTTAATTGAATTGGCTATAAATACTATGGTAGACCTCGTAGTTTTATATTCTGATGAAGTCCTACAGTATTGGATGAAAGCACTTAATGATGTCTGATTTAGTGAGTAAATATCTGGAAAACAAAAAGCATGATTGCTTGGATTGAATGATTGCTGGATGGTGTGGAGGTCGGATGTGGAATACTTGATGGAATTCATTGAGTATCTCAATGATAACAAATGGGGCTTACAATTCACTATCAACCATGACCCACACAAGATCACATATTTGGATGTGTTGGTTACAAGGAATCAAGACAACACCCTTCGTATGGACGTTTTCAGAAAATACCCAGAATACAACACCTTACTCCACGCATCCAGTTTTCATCCAGCACATATCACTAAAAATATCCCCAAAGTCTCAATTCATTAGGATGAGACGCATTTGTTCAGAGGAAAATACCTTTCAGGTTTTTCGTAAAGATTTGTCCAATAGGTTCCAAGAAAGGGGTTACAGCATGGGCTATGCACATACAGCAAGCAATCATGCTGCAAATCTAGACAGAGAAGACCTATTTAAATACAAACAAAAATCACAAAATACAAACAGTTTACGATTCATCACTACATATGGCAGGAATACCAATAGAGTCGTCACTGATGCCATCAGACGACACTGGAATATTCTCTTAGCTGACAATGTTTTGTCACAACATTTATCCGAGACCTGCATGTTCTCATTCAGAAAGGAGAAAAATCTTGGATCTTATTTCAACCAACATAAGCACCATCATGATCACATCAATCATAACATAACCCAAACCTTAATCTGTGGAGATAAGCGCTTGTGGACTGCATGCCATGTGGACATTGCAGCCATTGCAAACATGTGCTAAAAAACAAACAATTCTCCAGTAGCAATTGCAGTATTATATTTGACATTAAGTTATTTGCAAATTGCAGCACAGATTAGTTCATTTACATGGCTTCTTGCAGTTGTCATGCATTCTACATAGGACAAACATCCAGACCTCTTAAATTACGCATTTCTGAACACCTCAGTGATGTCAAATGTAAGAGAATGAGCAATGCTCTTTATAAACATACTCAAACATACCACAGCAAAGTTTCATTTTACCATCATTGATAAAATAACAGGTGACAGATCTAATAAATCTGGGTGGCATAGCAAATTAAATGCAAAAGAGAAAAAATGGATTGTGAAATCAGGTGGACTTTTCCAGCCTGATCTTAATGAATATTTATGATTTGGTACATTAATGAATATTCATGAGCTCACCAATGAAATTTTGTGACCAATTATTTCCAAATGTATAAAAGAACTTCAAGATGTTTTTGGAATTTACACTGATGAAGGCTAGGTTAACACCATAGCCGAAACCGGTCCATTTATTCTTGTGATTTTTTATTTTAACAACTAATTAAATTAGTTTACACAGCTCACAGTTGCTGGCTATTGCTTTTTGTCTACCATGTGTTTTTGAGCTGTGCAATTACTTCCGTGCAGGGGAATTCATTTTGGAAACTCACAGATATACTGCCAAATTACATGAGGATGTGTAGCAGAGACTACATGAACCCATACTACTTTGGTTTTTGGTGGATTTCAGGGCTGCACGGTGGTAACTACATTATTTGTGTGGCTCTATGAACACTACCTTGGCTGTTAGGATTCTTAAAACACTGTTGCCCATGTCTGGCTGGCATTTGATGAGGGTTTCTTTGCATCTTGAAGAATCGGCATTCAAGAGGTTGGCACTTATTTTAATTTATTTTTTTAACTGGGTAAGCCAACTGGACTTGGACAAATTTCTCTTTTCAGAGACAGACACAAACTAGCCAAATGACTTGCCCACAGACACCCAGTAGGCAAACTGAGGTGGAACAAATCAGTTATGTACCCTTAACTACAAGCAGCAGCAGCAGCTTATAGCCTTAATCCTCTGCATTAACTGACAGACAACAAGAAGCAAGTCCTTGGAAGAATAACTATAGAAACTGTATAAAACTGGTTAAATGAAGCCACGAGGGACAATGAAATTGCTATGCCAGCTCTCACAGCCCTGGCAGAACATATGGCAACACTTCAGTACACCAATATCATAAGGACCACCATCGTGGATACTGCTGCTGTGTTGGACAGTATCTTGTCTTTGATCGGTCTGTCTGGCAGATGGTTTATCACATTTGGTGCATTTCACTGGAGATCTCTCTCTGAAAAGTGACAGTGTGGGCCACTTAGTCAAGCATCCTCAGAGTGAAAGAAGACGACGTGCATGCATGCCTCTTATATACAAACCACCTCTTATCCCCATCTTGGTAGGAGTCTGGGTTGGTAGAGCCCAGTTAAAGTGGAGCTGCCACAACAAC
The DNA here is from genome assembly GCF_019279795.1 of Protopterus annectens. Lineage (NCBI taxonomy): Eukaryota > Metazoa > Chordata > Ceratodontiformes > Protopteridae > Protopterus > Protopterus annectens. The sequence goes on from NC_056731.1 coordinate 664,246,228, forward strand.
CATTTCCAATTTCTTAGTGTCTGTTCAGAAACTCCAGCCTCTAGGAGGTCACAAGTTATAGTCTGTGGGCTGGGGTTATCACACCTGGGCTTTTCCAGGCTGTGTGAATGGTAATTTTTAAAATGTTTGCAAATGGCAGAACTACCCTACTGAGCACAATTGGTCTTCTTTATCATCCATAGTGGGGAACATAGTGTCAGAGGATCACTCCCCTCTGACACACAATTGCCAGCTCTTTCTCAAACTGGGGGGTCATCAGGAATTGATAAAGGTGATACCGTAAAGATTTGTAAGATCAATCTACATGTTACCTATTGCGTACAGACTTTCTAGGAATCTGTAGGGGGATAGAGTCCAAAGATGGCATAGAACTCCTTTCAGCTGAAATGGCCTGAGGGAAAAGTGAAGATCATTGGCCTGTCTAACCTGTATAACTGACAAGGCTACAGTCTTAATAGCATGCTGTTCTGGTCCTGAGGGCAAAACTGGTGTCATAGGTTCGTGCAGCTTATGGGAGGACACCAAAGCACCAACTGCTGATAGTTTAGAATAAAAAGTCTAGTGCTTGAAAATATGTCAGTTTTGCAAGAACATGAGATGAATATCCAGACAGACAACAAATGCACTGGCAATGGCACAAAAAGTAGGGACCAATCTGTGCCAACTGCTCACACTTGAACATCAAAAGTGAGGTCAGGTCGAGACCTAGAAGTTCAGGGTCAGCATCAGTAACACTGACTTCAAAGGTGAGGTCATCAATACTAGGTCTGGGTTGCTGACACCAAGATCAATATCAATGTCACTGTAACCAATGTAGGTTGTTGCATCCAAACTGATACCATATCCATCTATGCCAGTATGCTTACAGCTGGTGCCACAAATATGGAGATCAATAAAATTACAGGTCCTAGTCTTTGCATGCAGTAAGAAAAAAGAAATCTAGCTCAGCAGAAACGTGAGGATCAGAAAATACCTTGAACACAAAGACATATTTCATATAAATGCAACTATAGCTGGTCTTTCTTGTGCCTCAGAGTGAAGGAGGAAAATACAGAACACGTGAAAGCCTGTCATGGGGAAGAGTCTTTTTCCAGCAGGAGCACTTATGAAATCATCACTCCTGTTTTTACCGGGGTGATTATCTCCCAAACCCAATGCAGGAAAATACAACAAATTTCTGGTGAAAGACGGGAACCACAGTACCAAATTTTAAACAACCTTAAGAGACACACTTGTTTGTACATACACAAACAGACACACAAACACCCCTTTTTAAACAAAAAAAGTCAACAATCATGTGAAGAAAAGTCAAGTCTCAGCAAGAAAAATAAAAGTACTCAAACAGGATAAGGAGAATGAGGAATTCTAGACGGAGGTAAATATAGCACTAAAGAATAACAGACAAGTAATTTTTAATCAGTGAGAACAGCATCTGCAGTTGAACACATAGGACCAAAGCAGAATACAATTCATAACAAGGAAAAATATATATTCACAATCATGAAGAACCATCACAAACAGAAACAATATGACTACAAAAGTGAAAGGGTACTGAATGAGATGACAAAGTACTTATAAGTAATTCAAAATAGAATCCTGTAACCAAGCTCCCCTAAGTTCTTTGTATGGCAACAAAGAAATGGAGAGAGACAGAAAACTGTGTAGTACATTATGGGACAGGGAGAGGTACCTAACTGTCAGGTATCAGGTTTGTTGAGAGTCCTACTGTTATGGCCTTGGTCTATGTTGCTGAAAATTGACTATGAGTTTGCTCTGATCAAGTGAGTGTATATGAAAGTTACAGGTTCTTACTTAATGCTGGATCTCTGAGTACAACTGCTGTAAGAACAAAAATGACAGACGTCACAGGCGTTAGGAACACTTAGCATGGAAAATTTCACAGGCTGTGAAACCTTGCCCAAACTCCTACAGTGTACTACCACTCACACACTCGCTCGCACACACACACTCGCTCGCACACACACACACTCGCTCGCACTCGCACGCACACTCGCACGCACACTCGCTCGCACGCACACTCACTCGCACGCACACTCACTCGCACGCACACTCACTCGCACGCACACTCACTCACTCGCACACACTCACTCACTCGCACACGCACTCACTCACTCACCCGCACTCACTCACCCGCACTCACTCACTCGCACACACTCACTCACTCGCACACACTCACTCACTCGCACACACTCACTCACTCGCACACACACTCACTCACTCGCACACACACTCACTCACTCGCACACACACTCACTCGCACACACACTCACTCACTCGAACACACACTCACTCACTCGCACACACACTCACTCGCACACACACTCACTCGCACACACTCACTCGCACACACTCACTCGCACACACTCACTCGCACACACACACACTCACTCACACAAAAATATAGCAGCTCCACAAATGTCATCCAATCAAGTATTATGAAAGAAGGCTGTGGATGTTAAAACAGGTCTGGTATAGCATGCTTTAGGACAACCAGTGTTATGCCACAACAGAAAACAATAAAATATGAAGCACACCAAGAAAAGTAAACACTTTTGGTACTAATAGTTAAATGGATTTGGCTAAAATAATAGCAACTCTAGCATCAAAGTGCTTAGAAAGGTAGTTGGGTATCGCACACTATTGTGAAAAAGAAGAATGACTTTTTGGCTGCAGCCCAAACCAAAATCTTTTTTCTCTCGGTTTCTAAGTCATGTTAGTAGAAGGCTGCTGAAAACAGCAATTGATAGTAACCATTTTTTGCTGATAATTCATCAGACCTAGCAACTGGCACAGCTGGAGAAATGTAGATCAACGTAGAAAAAAGAGCCAGCACCCTCAAGGATTCTCTCCAAACAATGATTTTATTCCACTGAAACTAGACCGGTTTCAGCAAACAAGGCTTTCATCAGTAGTGTTTTACGCCATATTGGTTTAAGGCAAATCTTATATACTCTCCAATTTCAAAAAAATCACATCACTTCCTGTGCAAACAGAAGCATTTAAAGCAGTATGTCATGTCATATAAAAAGACAAATTAAAATAATGGTGGTTCCATGATTTAAACATCACATATCATATATAACCAAAACAATATCTGAATACAGATATAAATATATTTTTCAAAAAGAAAATGAATATATATTGCAAAAAAATTTTGGTATATGATATACTGTAGTCACCAAAACTGAATTCTAATATGTCATTGGGTCCGGGTGAGAAAAGAAGAACATCTGGTTTGATAATCCTGTGCAAACAAAAGCATACGAAGCAATATATCCTGTCATATAAATAAACAGGTATATATAATAATGTTAGATGGGATTAACATCACATATCAAATGTAATCAATACAATGTCATACATCCGAAAACAGATGTAAATATATTTAACACCAACATATATAAATGTTGCAATAATATATATTTTTTGACACATGATATATTATTCTGACCAAAAATGAATTATAATTTATCATTTAGTCCTGGTGGAAAAAGACCACCTAGTTTAATTATCCATCTTTTTTCCTTAGCATTAAGAATTTGATGCCAACCTGTTTTGAAACTGCGATTGCCCCCAATGCAATCAATAATAACAAAAGAAAATTTGGCTGTCTGATGCTTGATTGTGTGTCTATACAGTGCACTAGTCAATCTCTTATTTCTAATGTCCCCCAGGTGTTCCGAAATTCTAGTGCGAAATTGTCTAGATGTTTGGCCAATATAAAATGCCTGGCAGGTGCATGTTGCTAGATATATTAACCAGTCTGAGCTACAGTTACCAAAGAACCGAATGTCATAAACTTGCCCAGTGTTTTTGCTGGTGAAACTATTTGTTTTGAAAATATGGCCACAAAAACTGCAATGTCCACATGGGTATATACCTGTCAGTTTATCACCTGTAAGTGTTCTTTGTGTAAATTGTATATGCGTGTCCCTGATTCTCTTATAATGGGAAAATAATGAACCCAGTGTTTGGCCTTTTCTATAAGAGAAAGGACAACGTTCTCCCAAATAATCAGACAACAAGGGATGGGATTGAAGTATATTCCAATGATTATTGACAGTGTTCACCAAATTCCTACTGTTCCTACCATAGGTAGTGACAAATCTACATATTTCAGTGTCCTGATTCTTGGAACGAATATTGTATTGGAGGAGATCCTCCCGAGATTTAGTATGACTGAAATTGATAGCTGCATCAATAACCTGTGGAGCATAACCCCTAGATACAAATCGGTTGGTTAGGTCCACTCTTTCCTTCTTCAGGTCTTCTTTGGATGAACATATTCTTTTAATACGCACAAATTGAGATTTAGGTATATTTTTGATTATATGTTTAGGATGATGACTGGCCGAATGTAGAAGAGTGTTATACTGTGGAGATTTCCTATAAATAGATGTTTTCAATGTATTGTCCGACTGTCTAGTCAGGTGGACGTCCAAAAAATTAATTTCATTGAGATTATGTTCCACAGTGAATTCAATGCCCCAAATGTTGTTATTTAGATGTTCCTTGAATTCCTGAAGATATTCCCAACCTCCTTTCCATACTAGCCAGCAGTCGTCCAGGTATCTCCTCCATATATCCATCTCAGGTAAATATATGTTGTGCATGGGGTCATAGATGATTTGCTCCTCAATATATCCCATAAAGAGGTCAGCATATATGGGTGCAAAAGATGCACCCATAGCTGTACCTTGTAGTTGCCAATAACAATCTTGCTGGAAGAAAAAAATGTTCTTAGTAAGTATATGTTCCACCATGCATAGCAATAAGGTGTTCATCCCAGGAGGATACATGTTAGATTTATTTAACCAAAAGTCCAAGGCCTGAAGCCCCGCCCAGTGTGGAATACTGGTATAAAGGGATGATACATCAAGTGTACACATTAACCAGGTTGGTTCAAGTTCCGTTTCTGAAACAATCTGCAGGAATTCTGTTGTATCTTGAATTCTGGCACGGACATATGTTAACAGTGGTTTCAATTTATCCCTCAAAAAGACCGAAATAGGTTCCGTTAGTGACCCAATACCGGAGACAATAGGTCTACCTGGAGGCTGAAGTCTAGACTTATGAATTTTGGGAAGTAAATATAGCTGTTGTTTAGCAGGATCCTTTACTATTAGATTAGTTTTTGTTTTTTCAGAAATGATACCGGATTCCACTGCTTCCTGCAAAAATTCATTAATTTCAGACTGAAAAAGCGGTGTGGGATCAGTAGCCATCTTCATATAATGATGATGATTATTTAATTGTCGTAATCCTTCATTGACATATGAATCATGATCCATAACCACCACCGCACCCCCTTTGTCTGCAGGGATGATCACAATGTCCGTATTGTTCCTGAGTTGTTTAAGAGCCATTTGTTCATTATGGGATAAATTATGTTTCATAGAGTGATCAGAACCATACTGGAAGTGTAAATCCTTGATTACTGCTTGTTGGAATATTGCGACATGTTTATCCATAGGTGGATTGAATTTGGATTTATGGAACCTAAAATCAGATGATCTTTGAGTGTCAGGCAGAGCTTCATGTTGTTTAAAAAATAGTTTAAGATTGATTTTCCTGCAGAATTCAATGGTGTCACTAACCATGGAACTTTCGTCAATAAAGAAACCGGGGACAAAGCCAAGGCCTTTATTAAGCAAGGAATGTTCATCCACAGTTAAAACATGTTTTGATATGTTCAAGACATTGGTACAAAGCTGATCTACTTCACTACTGATAGAAAGAGTTCTTCTAAGTTTGTAACCCCTGTGTTTTCTACCTGCCCTGTGTTTGTGCCCCCTAAAGGGGCCTCCATTGTCCTTCCCGCTTGGCATTTGGAGAGTCACCAAAACTAGGTGTCTCAGTGTCTGTGGTTGAAGATTCTTCTCCTGATGTTATATAGTTAGACCCTGTCTTATTCTTCAAGATGGATCTTGGTCTCTTTTTCCGTGTAGAAGAGACATTTTTGGAGCCATGTGCAAATCTGACACTTTTGTGTGATTCAAATTGTCTGCCCTTATCATAGTCCTCCTTATCACGAGCAGATTTATGCAGCTTCCTACTTTTCAAATTGTTCTCCAAAGCAGACAATTCTTTGGACAGTTTGCTCAAACAACCCTGAAATTTAGTATCATGTTCGAAATGTTTAAGCTCATTACAGGTTAGCTCAACCTCTTTAATGTTGCCTTGTATCATTCTCTCATAGTAAGATGCTAAGATACGGACCCTAGCCATAGCGGCATCTTGTTGTGCTTCTTGCCATTCTTTAAGCAGGGTCTCATCTAGTTTGCCAACCAATGGTTGTATTTTACATCTCAAACCTCTAGGAGAGATGTTTTGCACTTGATAAGCTTTAAATAATTTGTGATGCCAAATATTGGTTCTCAAAATTTTAATTTGTTTACCCAATTTAAAAAATGAGTTGTCGCAACCGTCAACTGGATCCATCATGTGTGATTTGTCAATCTCTCTAGTATCAACACCAATGCCAAATATTTTAAGGTCATCCTTATCGGAGCAAAGACCTGATAACAAATTTTTAAGATCCATGACAATAGGTTGCCACAAGTTGACAAAAGTGACCACAAAAGTATTTCAAACCAATGTATGTATATATGTAGATATATATATATATATATATATATATATATATATATAGAAATAATCGGTTGAAAGAGCAAACTGTAATTATCTGCCACAACAGGAGGAAAAACAGTCAATCAGAATCACAAAAGAGTGTAAGCTAAACTTTGTCCAAAAACCACAGAAAAAATCTGTGTATGTTGTAGGCTCCAGTCTGTGTATATAAATGTAACCAAAATCCCAAGTTATAAAAGATGTAAGAAGAATAATAGTTGTCCAAATAATTATGTCTATTACCTATATATAACATAGGATCAACCACAGTAGGAGATAAACACAGAGATACTAAATTAAAGAACACTTTATTAGATTCCTAAGCTCAGGACCAGTGAACCAAGGATGATTCATTTACTAACAATGGTTAACATCACAATATTTCCTAGACACAAGGACATCATAAATAACCTATTAGTTAGATCCAGTTCTGTATATCATGACAGCTCAATATTCTTATGATACCAAGTATGTCTGAAAAATATAAACAGTCTATAGTGCAACCATCAACATCTATGATGAGACACTTAAAAAACTGTTAAATGAACAATTGGAGGTGGGATGAAATAATAAGACCCACAACCCAAAAGTTAAGGTCTATAAATAGTTAATACTATTATAGGAAATATCTCCAAGTTTGAACAACGTTTGTTACTGAGTCCCTAATGACACCCCCCTATGTTGTATCTTGTTACATAAATGCTTATAGACAAACCTGGCCTGTGAATAAATAGTGTATATTGGATTATTGTAACACAATGATATCAATAGAACACAATGGGTTATAGGTTATGAAAGAATATTTAACCATATGCAGTTGTTAATAAGTGACAAAAGCACTTTAGTAAATAATTATCATGTACACACATGAACTGGGGACCAAAAATAGAAAATCATCACTGAAAATAGCCATGTATAGCAAAAATTGAACAGGAAAAGGCACTATAATCTCTCAATATTAATCCTTAGATACAATAAACTGGATATTTTAATCTCATTAAGGTGCTATGTGATATTATCGTACTGTTGTTACATAGAGATTCAAAACCCAACATTCATTGTCCTAATCACAATAACCATGAGCAGTATAGTTTAGACTCATAAGGCACAGTGGCTATGAAATAATTTAAGTTTGCTAAATCTGTGTGTTTCTACCATATATAGATATTGTTGTAAAATATGGTGCTAGCAAACTTATTACATATAATATGCTTGGTTAAACCTTTCACCACATCAAAAATGTTGTTGTATGTAATAGTATTAATATCCAAATATACTAATATTGGCAAAAAAACAACATGTATTGCAAAACACAATGCCAAATAGGCCCAAACAACCGTATAAGGTTGTAAAATACTGCTGAGTTAATGCGGAAGTTGGTTCTACCAGCTTCAATAATATAAGACCTGATTCACAACCAAGAGATGTAGTCGCTTGAATAATCCTAAATATATAAAAAAGCTATTATGTGGAAAAAATAGCTATTATGTGGAAAAAATAGTTTGATGGTATTAGTATGCACACATAAGCATAAAGCTATAGTCCAGACACGATATCCTTCGACCTATATAGGCCACCAAAAGATAATCAAAAGTCCAGAAGTAAAAGTTATTAAGAGCGGAGAATAGTTCTGCCGTCTCCAACGATGTTAAACCATGTGTGTATCCAAAACATCAGTGTATAGACCACAAACTCCGTCTTTGAATAAATATGAGAGCGTTCGATCCAAAGTCACTCCAGTTAAGTATGTCCCAAGGTAAATAAAAGTTAGCCGTAACTTGGTTCTTTGAACGCTAACTATACAGCTTTGATCCAAAAAATATATTCGGCCCAAATCTTGTTAACAGTCCTAGGGTAAATAGGAGTTAGCCGTAACTGGGTTCTTGAACGCTAACTATGCCGCGTGAATCAAGAAAAATGTTCTGCCCATACCTTGTTAACAGTCCTGCCAAAATGTATGACCATTAAGAAAAAGGCGACTCATTTGTGCCTATGTTTGAAAAAAATGATGAAAACAAACAGTACCTGTGTCAATAATTGGGGACCGTATTCAAAGGTAATATAGCCAGAGCCCAAGAGGGTATGTTAATCCATTGGTCCAAATGAACCTGATGTTATAAGTTTCCAAAACGATTCTCGAAATTAGTAGTCCAACATTTAAGGCCAAATCGAACCCAACATACAGGAAAGTCCCACATGAATACCATCAGATACTTATTGATGAGAAAAGTCGCCCGTCTCCTTCAAACGACTTAGAAACAGCGTTACTAGCCAAAAAAATATATATAGCGACCACACCAGCGTTGATGAAAATTCAGATATCTTAGTAACATGGAAAATCCACCAAATAAACGATTCTTTCAAATTGAATAAACCAAAAATGGCATTGGAAGTAAAGAATCCTCCATGTGCCCACAGCCAGCAAGAGCTCAGGAATCCAATACAAAAAAGAAAGCTAGCAAGTTAGGCTGGGTGCGCGGCAAGTGAGTTAGGTAGATAAACGTAGAAAAAAGAGCCAGCACCCTCAAGGATTCTCTCCAAACAATGATTTTATTCCACTGAAACTAGACCGGTTTCAGCAAACAAGGCTTTCATCAGTAGTGTTTTACGCCATATTGGTTTAAGGCAAATCTTATATACTCTCCAATTTCAAAAAAATCACATCACTTCCTGTGCAAACAGAAGCATTTAAAGCAGTATGTCATGTCATATAAAAAGACAAATTAATATAATGGTGGTTCCATGATTTAAACATGCGGTGGTGGTTATGGATCATGATTCATATGTCAATGAAGGATTACGACAATTAAATAATCATCATCATTATTATATGAAGATGGCTACTGATCCCACACCGCTTTTTCAGTCTGAAATTAATGAATTTTTGCAGGAAGCAGTGGAATCCGGTATCATTTCTGAAAAAACAAAAACTAATCTAATAGTAAAGGATCCTGCTAAACAACAGCTATATTTACTTCCCAAAATTCATAAGTCTAGACTTCAGCCTCCAGGTAGACCTATTGTCTCCGGTATTGGGTCACTAACGGAACCTATTTCGGTCTTTTTGACGGATAAATTGAAACCACTGTTAACATATGTCCGTGCCAGAATTCAAGATACAACAGAATTCCTGCAGATTGTTTCAGAAACGGAACTTGAACCAACCTGGTTAATGTGTACACTTGATGTATCATCCCTTTATACCAGTATTCCACACTGGGCGGGGCTTCAGGCCTTGGACTTTTGGTTAAATAAATCTAACATGTATCCTCCTGGGATGAACACCTTATTGCTATGCATGGTGGAACATATACTTACTAAGAACATTTTTTTCTTCCAGCAAGATTGTTATTGGCAACTACAAGGTACAGCTATGGGTGCATCTTTTGCACCCATATATGCTGACCTCTTTATGGGATATATTGAGGAGCAAATCATCTATGACCCCATGCACAACATATATTTACCTGAGATGGATATATGGAGGAGATACCTGGACGACTGCTGGCTAGTATGGAAAGGAGGTTGGGAATATCTTCAGGAATTCAAGGAACATCTAAATAACAACATTTGGGGCATTGAATTCACTGTGGAACATAATCTCAATGAAATTAATTTTTTGGAATTCCACCTGACTAGACAGTCGGACAATACATTGAAAACGTCTATTTATAGGAAATCTCCACAGTATAACACTCTTCTACATTCGGCCAGTCATCATCCTAAACATATCATCAAAAATATACCTAAATCTCAATTTGTGCGTATTAAAAGAATATGTTCATCCAAAGAAGACCTGAAGAAGGAAAGAGTGGACATAACCAACCGATTTGTATCTAGGGGTTATGCTCCACAGGTTATTGATGCAGCTATCAATTTCAGTCATACTAAATCTCGGAAGGATCTCCTCCAATACAATATTCGTTCCAAGAATCAGGACACTGAAATATGTAGATTTGTCACTACCTATGGTAGGAACAGTAGGAATTTGGTGAACACTGTCAATAATCATTGGAATATACTTCAATCCCATCCCTTGTTGTCTGATTATTTGGGAGAACGTTGTCCTTTCTCTTATAGAAAAGGCCAAACACTGGGTTCATTATTTTCCCATTATAAGAGAATCAGGGACACGCATATACAATTTACACAAAGAACACTTACAGGTGATAAACTGACAGGTATATACCCATGTGGACATTGCAGTTTTTGTGGCCATATTTTCAAAACAAATAGTTTCACCAGCAAAAACACTGGGCAAGTTTATGACATTCAGTTCTTTGGTAACTGTAGCTCAGACTGGTTAATATATCTAGCAACATGCACCTGCCAGGCATTTTATATTGGCCAAACATCTAGACAATTTCGCATTAGAATTTGAACACCTGGGGACATTAGAAATAAGAGATTGACTAGTGCACTGTATAGACACACAATCAAGCATCAGACAGCCAAATTTTCTTTTGTTATTATTGATTGCATTGGGGGCAATCGCAGTTTCAAAACAGGTTGGCATCAAATTCTTAATGCTAAGGAAAAAAGATGGATAATTAAACTAGGTGGTCTTTTTCCACCGGGACTAAATGATAAATTATAATTCATTTTTGGTCAGAATAATATATCATGTGTCAAAAAATATATATTATTGCAACATTTATATATGTTGGTGTTAAATATATTTACATCTGTTTTCGGATGCATGACATTGTATTGATTACATTTGATATGTGATGTTAATCCCATCTAACATTATTATATATACCTGTTTATTTATATGACAGAATATATTGCTTCGTATGCTTTTGTTTGCACAGGATTATCAAACCAGATGTTCTTCTTTTCTCACCCGGACCCAATGACATATTAGAATTCAGTTTTGGTGACTACAGTATATCATATACCAAAATTTTTTTGCAATATATATTCATTTTCTTTTTGAAAAATATATTTATATCTGTATTCAGATATTGTTTTGGTTATATATGATATGTGATGTTTAAATCATGGAACCACCATTATATTAATTTGTCTTTTTATATGACATGACATACTGCTTTAAATGCTTCTGTTTGCACAGGAAGTGATGTGATTTTTTTGAAATTGGAGAGTATATAAGATTTGCCTTAAACCAATATGGCGTAAAACACTACTGATGAAAGCCTTGTTTGCTGAAACCGGTCTAGTTTCAGTGGAATAAAATCATTGTTTGGAGAGAATCCTTGAGGGTGCTGGCTCTTTTTTCTACGTTGATCTACCTAACTCACTTGCCGCGCACCCAGCCTAACTTGCTAGCTTTCTTTTTTGTATTGGATTCCACAGCTGGAGAAATAAAATCAAAAGCTAAAGGTACTGAAGATTCAATTTGGCTGTTTCAATGGTAAGACAAATTTCTGTGACCTAGAGAGAGCAAGATGGGGATAAACTGCCGAAGCATGGGAAAAAAAAATTTCTGGAGTAGTTTGGTGCAAACACATTATGTACTTAACATAATGATAAATCTGGAAGCACAGGTCCAACTTTGAGAACAGTATAACTACTGTCCACAGTTAGAACAGCTCAACAAAGTACATCTTCCTAGACTATCACAGTCCCTCTCCAATCTCAAAATGTGCGACACAGCTGTTGATCTCCATATTTATGGCAAGTCTCATGAATTGGATAAATGCTTTCTATTGAGGTTCTAGACTCAGTACACAGAGGAGGGGGAAGGAGGGAAGAGCATATTCCCAGATCTACTGTTACAGTATAGAACTTTTGGTTCTGGTGAGAGGAGGTCCATCCTCTAACAGTAGGACAACGCTCCAAGCTAATCTTTCTGGGAAGTCTCCTTTAAGGGACCCAAAGAATGGCCTGGTATGGTATGTTGCATGCAACTTATAGTACCTTGTCAAGGTGTTGACAGAAGACCAGGTAACTACTACACAAATATCATCCAGAACTAAATTTCAGAAAAATGGCTATAACATGTGCTAAAGTAGAATTATTCTTCTGAGTGGAAGGAAGATAATTACTTTAGTTGGAGGAGCAAAACCAGATGAAATCACAAAGACCTTTAAACTTTCTGACCTTTCTGCAGCAGACCTAGTCATATCGGTCTAGAATTGCTTACAATGCATGTCCAAACAATGGAGAATGTGCTGCTCATAACTGGAGTACTGTGGAAAGGTCTCCAGAAAATATACTGACTGAGTCTGGATTCTGTAGCAACTTTACGCAGAAATGAGAGGTTGTGCAAAGGGTAACTCTTAAAACAGTGACTCTTTTGTACGACCAATTAAGGTGACTTAAGTTGAAAAAGTCTTCGAACTCTTCTGGTACGGATGACTGAAGCAAGAAAAAACATTTTTCGAGAAAGGAATATTAATTCTTCAAAAGCTGCAAGCTTGAGCAGAGGCAAAATCAATACTTCCAGGACAAAATACAATACTTAAGGCACAACCCGATCTCTTAAAGGATTTCTCAAAAGAAACAAGGTTTTGAGGAAGGCTTTGTCAACCTTTAAAGAAGCAAAGGATGAGCAGTTAATAGATATTGCAGGCAAGTGAACATTAAGAGCAGAAATCTGGAACCACAATATCTGTGCTACAAATATACAAGAATGGGAGCAGAGTAAGGATCCACTCCTACTGAACCTGTCCAGATGGAGAAACATTATGTACATACTTGTTTGTACATTTTAGACACACATGGGTTTTACACAGGGTGAATTATCTGCAACTATCTAGAAGGGGAAGATGAGTCATTTACCACTAATGGAAGGGAACATACCATGCCATTAGCAAAGAGAGTCGATATCTGGATATGGTTTGCCTAATGGGTGAGATAAGAGGATCCAGAATGGATTTAATAATACTGTGTATTTAATACTGAGTGACACCATACTTACTGAGACCAGTATGGAACTACTAGAATACAATTTACCATTTGGCTTTTTTAAATGAATCCTCTCTTTAGAGAAAATGGGGAAACGAAAAGAATAGATGGAGACATTCCTGGACATCGCTCTGGAATGTTTCCTTGATGGACAGAAGATAAGTAACTGCTTGGCATCAGTTGGAGAAGCTGAGAGTTTGCAGTAAGGCTTTCACTAAAGTTAGAAACGTGTTTATACCATTAAGGACAGACAGACACCACTTGCTAGACATCAGCAGGCAGCAAGGGATCCTGCTTACCTTCATCTGTTAACGCATCAGATGAGTCAAGAGCAGACAATTATTATACCCTGGGGCATGGAGTCCTAAAAGGCTTGAAGAGCAAGGAAGATTGTTCTCATCTTCAGTATGTTGATGTGTAGAACTGCCTATGGACAGACATAACAGGGCAATATAACATATTCCCAAATACGCATGGATTCTCAGCACAAGGGCTGAGGACAGGTCACCCCCATTTGTTGGTTTACTACACCATCTGACATTCTGGAGTAGATAGTCATCACACTGTTGGGCAGGAATGGAAGGACTGAAGATTAACAACAAATGCTTTCACATTGCGAGTATGCTGACATGACTGATAACACTGCTTAAATCTGGAAAAGACGTGTTACTCGCTTTCCTTTTTTTTTTGGCTCTGAAAAGAATTTGAAGTAAAATCTTTTCCTATTCAGATCTGGTGGATCTCCTGAATGGGTCTTTTGTTTTTTTTTTTTTTTTTTTTTTTTTTTTAAGAGGGCAGATGGTCACCTTTCTTGTAACTTGCTTTTGATGGGTTGGGATGTTGGGTAAGGAAAGGGAAGAGAATGTAGAAATGACCAGGACAGGAAGAAAATCCTTTAGCCTCTAGAAATTACTTGCCAATATCTGCCTGTTTTTGGTGATCAAATCCCAAGCAGGTATTCAGGTCCTATAGCATAAATAGCTATGACCTGACTATAGTAAAAAAGGGATGTAAACATCTACATGCCGGGGAATAGGGCTTGGGAAAAGCCCTTAAGCAAGCACTGGTCAGTGTGAATGTCAGATGCTGTCAGTGCTGGCTTTGCTCTGCACCTCTTTCCCAGGATGCCAAAGAATGCTCTCAGCCAGAAAATACAGGTGTGAAACAGTGTTTCACAGTCCCCTCTTCTCCACTGAGGCAGCACCAGAAGATCAAGACCACAGGAGTGAGCCAAGCAGTGACAGATGAAGTCCATCTGGGAGCACACATTTATCAATGGCACCCAGAGTTCCTCCCAGCTTGTTGCGAGTTTCTCTGTTGTACACCACACTGGAACCACATTTGACTATTGACTAAAGGGGCACTGAATTGGCTTCTACTCATTAGCTCCATATTGTCAAAATATGTGCCTTTGGTCCTAAAGTCACGGCAAAGACCCTAGAAAAGTGAATTCATAAATGCCACCATACAGTCCTCTGCAAAGTCTGTCTCCCTAAGCAACAAAATGCTAATGAACTACATGTCAGATCCTGCAGCTCTGACTGAACCATCTGCAGCACTGGAAGCTGAAATCATCATAATGTCAGTCATGCTGGAGACAGTTTCAGACTGGAAAACAGCTTCTCCTTAGTAGGTCCATTAAACAACTAAGCCAGTGTATGCTGCATTTCGTCATTTACTTCTTGCTGAAAATATACCATGTCTTTAACATAGTTTGTGCCTCAACAGAAAACATGGAAGATGCATAAATACTTCCACCAGCAGGGCAATGCCCTGGACTCCTTGTCAGGCAGACTGACCCAGACATCATCTTGGGTGGTTAAAGTTCCACTCTCTAGGAAGACAGAAAATGACATCAGCTTTCCTAGACACTGGGACTAACACATTAGGGTTTTTCCAAGCATCACTGGCTGCCATCTTGAGCATGTCCACCAATGGAGGGACTACCAAAAGGAGGAGGAGAACTGCTGGGAGGCCCAAAAAGCTTCAACACCATCCTCTGCTGAAAAGATAGTTGCTCAGTGGGTCACCCCCTTTCTTGTTTTATCTTGTTTCATCATTTTCAGGAACTCCTCAAATTTGGGTTCTTAGGAGGGCAATGTCAAGAAGTCTGCAATCTTCTCATCACAGACATTAAACACCAAGTTGGGACTCAGCCAGGGAGCCCAATTGTTTCTTCTGTCACAATGTTTTCCTCAGCATCTTCAGAGGAATAGAACATCCAGAGGAGAAGAAGAATATATCTGTGTTGGCATCTATACCATGAGAGGCAGCTGTAGCATGCCTTGGTTCTCTCTGCTCTGTTATACAAATAGGTGACAGGACTGGGGATTCAGTGAAAGACTGCTCTGAAAAAAACACCTGGTGCTAGTACTGATGCGAAAAAGGATGCCTGGCATAACTACTGCAATGATGACTGCACTGTTGGCACAGCTTAATGCCAATAACTGACATAAGTTTGATGCTCGAACCTCCAAAACTGTGCTAGGGCTGGGCACAATAACTACATGTACAGACATAACTAGGGTGGAATGGCTGCTCTAGGTGCAAACTGTTGGAAATGGAGTATTGATAAATTAATAAATGCAGAAAATGCACTACAGCTTGACTGAAGTATTTAACTTGAGGCGAGTGTGTGGTAGTAACTTCTTTTGCTCTTTCACTTTGAGTTGAATGTTTGCCAGTCTGGGGATCAGTTGATACCAAACGACTCAGTAACAGCACCAAAGCCCTAGGCCTGAACAGTGGAGCTGAGAGGATTTTCAATGCCTGAAGTGAAGGAACCAATAACTCTCATGTCTACTGTACACTCAACAGTAGGGCAATTGACAGAGTGAGAAGAGATGGAGAGGGAGCAGTGTTCTACATAACTGAAGTCACCAAATGCAAGGTCAGAGAGACTGAGGATCATTACCTTATGTAGGAGGTGGAACTCAGAACCTTGGGTAAGCATCTTGATATTTAGTTTACAGAAAGGAGGGAGGTGAGGACAGCTGTTGCAGCAACAGTGTACTGGCACTCGGCTATGTGAAAAGAAGATGGGAATGAGAGACAGAATGGAAAAAGGAGTTTGGAGGAAGGTGAATATATATTCATGAGGGATCTGAATTTCTTATTAATAAAATAAAGGGTACAAAAACAAAGACAAACATGACTGTGTGAAATTTCAAGGGGTCAAAATGCTGAGTTAGGGGACAGGGTTAAAGATGCATTAAAAATGGATACAAATGTAGGGAAAAATAAGTTATGGGACTAAGTTAGGAATACTGAAGTCAAGGCTAAGGACAAGGGTTTCTGGAAGAGGAAAAAAGACACTGAACAATGCAATCCTAGTGATTAAACCAAAATAGAGTGCATACAGGAGGTGAAAGGGAGGAAAGAGGTAGAGATGGAGGAATCACAGTATAAAAAGTGAGGAGCAGCAAAAGTGCAAACCAAAAGTGAAACTGGCAGACAAGGTTAATCATGGGAACAAAGACATTTAAGTAACCTGTTGAAGTGAAGCAAAGATGGGAGGAATGGCACGAAAGAAAAGGCAGAAACTTTTTTTCTTCTTCTTCCTGCTTGCCAACAATCACCCATTCCATGATCCAATCAAGTCCATTCTTTCCATGTAGGGCATCAGCTAATCACATGAGGTGTTCTAGCTATCAGGGGGTTTTAGAGAAACCCTACCCTCACAATTCCTGTGGAAGCTGACTGGCCCTTGTATACCAAACTCTAGCTACAGTGTGCGCTACCTGGTTTGCACGTACCCTTCATGGTCCAGCTGCTGCGGTTACAAAAAAAATATTCCCATACCCACATACTGTCCAATGGGTGTCAGTGCAGAAGCAGGTTTATCGATTCCATATGATGCGCAAGTCAAAGCAGCTTACACCCATCCTCCCTCACTGGCTCCTCCGATACACAGGCCTGTAGTTGATTCTGGATCATCTGAGCCTCAAGCACAGCTTCTTCCCCCTATGCCAATCAATCAAGCCATTTCCACAAAGCTCAGCAAAGTTTGGAGTCCTGGCCTGTAATCCGGAAGTGATTTTCTTGCATCCACTGCCATCCAGGCAAAGCTAAGTACTTATGTGTTAGAAACAGCACTTCTTTTACCTAGTTAAGTGTATTAATGCAGAATTCTTCAATTATTCATTGCATTTCACTCTATTTTTAGCTGAAAAGGTGCACTGCCTCTCACTGCTGTTGCTTTTGGATTGTTTGCCTTTTATGTTTTGCATAGCTTGGGGTAGCTTTTCCAAAACAAAGTTACAGTCCCAAGGAGAAGCAATAGGTTTCTGTAGAGGTTTAATGTATAAAACTCCCCTTAAAAAAAAATTATCCTCTGTCCTGGACACAAGAGGGGGTTCCTAGGTAAAACCTTAATGGCCAATAAGTGAGTTTAATGGAAGAGTAGGGCAACCCTGAGTGTAAAATAGCACACAAGTATTGTAGGACTGTGGGGGTGTCTGTCAAAAGGGGTTGAAGTTTGTGCTTAAAGGTGATGGAGAATCTTTTCCACTTGGCCATATAAGACTTTTTGGTGTTAGGTTTTCTGTCTTCTTGTAGAATCTGAATCACCTCTTCAGAAAAATTGCGTCTGGCAAGGATAAAAATCCTGTCATCCAAAGAGTCAGGCTGAGAGACTTCAGACTGGGGTGAAGGAGTAGCCCTTTTTTGTTGGGAAATTAGGTCTGGTTTTAGAGGAATTATCCAGAACTTTCCCTTTGATAGGTGAAGCAGAATGGAAAACAGTGTTGTCTTGGCCAGAATGATGCCAGAAGTAGAAGCTTTGGGTACTCCTTCTGGGGCTTGGGGATGAACCTTGGTAGCAGAGGCACAGGTGGATATGCGTGAAGCAACTTCCTCATCCATGTGAAAGAGAAGGCAACTGTCATCCAAAATGGAAGTGTCAGCATCCTTGTGCAGAACAAGGGAGGGAGATGGTTTTCAGGAGAGGCAAATAGGTCCACCTGAGTAGTTCCTCATCTGAGACTAAATGTCTTTAACACCTCTTGTC
Source organism: Protopterus annectens (assembly GCF_019279795.1). Taxonomy (NCBI): domain Eukaryota; kingdom Metazoa; phylum Chordata; order Ceratodontiformes; family Protopteridae; genus Protopterus; species Protopterus annectens. The sequence goes on from NC_056731.1 coordinate 664,264,760, forward strand.
TTCTATGACCATTTGTTGGGATTTTCCAAGTCCCTGCTTAGAGAATCTGCAAGCACATTCTATTGGGAGGGAATGTATGCAGCTAAGAGAACTTGTTTCACTTAGAAGGCTAGATGCCAAACCTCCAGTGCTAGTCACAGAGGTAGGATCTTGTGTCTCCCTGTTTGTTTAGGTACCACATCACCATGGTGTGAACCAGAAGATGCCTGGTTTCTAAAGGTGTGAGAAGGTCTGTAGGCTTGAAGAAGTGCCCTCATTTCTTTTAAGTTGAGATGTTTCTTTACTATGTGGGCTGGCCACTCCCCCTGAACTCTATGGTACACTGTCCATGCCCCCCACTCCCTGTCTGAGGCATCTGTAAACAGAGCCTGGTTGTGTGAGCTGTGATGAATGGAAGACCTGGGTTGAATGTAACCTAGTTGCTCCACCAAAGGAGTTCCTTTCTGATACATGGAAAAGAGAGAATGTTGGCATCAGTAGAGTGTGATGGTGCTGAGACCACATCGATTTCAGTTACCACTGTATTTTCCTCATGTGTAATATATACTCCAGCAGGGTCAAAAGTTGTATTGTTTAATGGAGGTGCATTAGAAGACAATCCCTGTATACATCCTGGAGTAGAAGATCATCCAGGTATGGGAAAATCTGAATGCCCTGAGTGCTACAGAAAGCTCCGTCTATGGCTGCAAGGGTATTCACAAACAATAAAGCAGTAAACTGAAAAAAAAATATTTTATTTATTACTTAGCATTTTATTCCAAGTTTCATTAAAGATTGTAGTGATCTGGTGGTTTAACATCATTTCATAGTATCATTGTATTGTATTTTTTTTTACTGTTTTCTAACATTTATCATTTGTTTTTACCCAACATGGAGTGTAATTTTAATACTCATGAATATTCATGAATGTGTTAAATTTATTCAGTTTGTCAGTCTTTCATTGGAGGTCAACCTATATATATATATATATATATATATATATATATATATATATATATATATATATATATATATAGTATGTTTGGTTTCATCTGAATTACTCTGATGAGGGCTGTTTAAGAAAGTTTTAAAATGAAAGCGCTCAGTGTTTAATAAATCATGATACAGTTACTACGGTGGTTTCCGTTTTTTTTTTTTTTTTTATATATATTTTATAATCTAGAATGGCTGCAATCTGGACTTAATCAGGTTTGTAGTGTTGCTGCTGGCACCAGATGGAAAATCTTTTCCACTTAGCTCAATATGATTTCCTAGTGCTAGGCCTTCTAGATTCCTTGAGAATGTCCTGTAACAGTTTGCTTAGGTTAAGCTTGTTCCTGGATGCTGTGAAATTATCCAAGCTGAAAGGCTGATCATTCTGCAGTTTGGGGTCCACAATGCTTCCCTTGTTCTGACTGAGAAGGTTGACTCTCTGAGAAAACAGCCATGGACTCAGATTGCTTAATTTGGGAAGCAAAGGATACCAGTACTGCCTGGGATAGTCTGGAGCTATTGGTATTGCTCTTGGGCTCTCTTCTATTCTTTTTAGAAGCACTCGGAGTAGTAGAGGTATGGGTGGGAATGCATAAATGAAGAGCTCAGTCCACTGGAAGGAGAAAAAGAAGTCATGTTCTTACTATAACATTCCATCTGTGTTGTCGATCATCATTCATTCTTGACTGTTAGGTCTCGGCTCCGTCCTCGGAACAGACTCAGCCATTGTAACAAGCTCGTGCCAGCCAGAAACTCTTGAGCTAAGGCCACCCATAGTTCCTCTCTTCCCTTCTCCTCAGATCGAGTATTGCCTGTAGAAATAAAATGTAGAAGCTTTGTCTGACCAACTGCCCTACTACCAAACCAGGACTATATCCAAACCTCCAGGAGACTTTGGAGGGGGTTGGAAGGTGGGATGTCAAGAATGAATGAAGATCGACAACACAGATGGAACATTATGGTAAGAACATAACTTCTTTATCTGATGTTGTCAATCTTCATTCATTTTTGACTGTTTGGACAGAGTCCCTAGCTACTTTATGTCCTGGGGGCCCTATGGAAGGATATTCCTGAGAACCATAGAGCCAAAGGATGCTCTTCCCGTGGAGTCGATATGCAATTTGTAATGAGTGATAAAGATATGCAGGGTAGCCCAAGTTGCCGCTGCACAAATATCCATAGATGCTCTAGAACGAAAGGCTACTGAAGTGGAAACTGATCTGGTAAAATGAGCCTTGACCTTAGTTTTTTAGGTTTAGTTTATTTTGGTCGTAAACAAAGGTGATGCAATCTCTTAACCATTTTGATAAGGTAACTTTGGCAACTGGTTTGTCCAGTCGAGTGCCTGAAAAGAACTGGTCTGATTTTCTAACCAATTTCTTTCTATTCAAGTAAAAATGTAATTGTCTGTGTACATCCAACAACTGTAAATAATATCCTCCCTTGTTTGGGAAGAAAACTTGTAGGTCTATAGTTTGATTAATACTGGAGTCCAATACAACCTTGGGAAGGAAAGAGGAGCTAGTCCAAAGTGATACTCTTTCTCTGTGAAAAATGATATATGGACATTTCCCACACAAAGCCTGTAATTCTGATATTCTCCTGGTGGACGTGATGGCCACCAGGAAAAGAGTCTTCCAAGATAAGAATTTGATATCACAGGTGGCTGTTGGCTCAAAGGGCTGACAGATTAAACTTTGCAAAACTAATATTAAATTCCAAGGTTTAATGAGTTCTTTAAAGGGTGGTTTCAAATGCATAATGCCTTTCAGGAAGGTTTTGCAAAGGCAATGAGGCATTAAGGAAAGGTCATCAAAGCCATTATGAAAATTTGAAATACTGCTAAATGAACCTAATAATAAAAGCTGAGGCTCCTAATTGGAATATAGTTGATAAATATTCTAATACCACATTAATAGAGGCTGAAAAAGAGTCAGTTCTTTCTGCAAGAGACCAAAGCACAAATCTGTTCCATTTACTAAGAAAAAGTCTTCTGGTAGATGGCTTATGGGAAGCCAGAAGTATCTTCTGTATTGGGGAAGATAGATTATGCTGCCTGGCAATTACTGGAAGTAGAGGTACTAAGCAGTTAGCTTGAGACTTAGGTTGGGATGGACCAAACCCTGCGATTGAGACAACAGGTCTGGGATTGGGTCCAGAGTCCACGGACGGTGAATTAGGTGAGGCCAGAGAAAGGGGAACCAGACTTGGTGTTGGCAAGTCACAGCAAAGCTGACCCCCATCGATGAAATACCTTCGTTGCTACATTGGGACTGAGAGACCACTTGTGAAGCAGGAGGATACATCTGCTCAGTCTGTCTGCAATCACGTTGGATTTCCCCAGAATGTGCATTACTATCAGAAAGCAGTTGAATGCTATTGCCCATTGCCACACTCTTAGGGCTTCCTGACATAAAGGGTAGGATCTGGTTCCTCCCAGTTTGCTGATGTACCAGACCACCAACATGTTGTCTGATTGGATAGCAATTGTCCTTGAAGGGTGGGACAATTGAAGAGGAGAAGTAAATATTGTGGGAAGAAATATCCAGGGAATTGTTATGGCAAGGCTTGCATAGGCCCTAGGGCCGATAGCCTAGTACCAACCTATGAACCTATGCCTGCAACTCTAGAAGCACAGCCCTCAGTTCTAGGATGATGACATGCAAATTGGCCTCTGAGGGGGGCCAAGTGCCTTGGATGGTCTTTCCCTGAAAATGCCCCCCACCCCATCAGGGATGCATCCATGGTCACTATGGCCTTGAGCTGAGTGGGGGCGAAAGGATGACTCCATAATTCCTCTTCTAACTTCATCCACTAATTTAGATCCTGCTTTAATCAGTTGGTTATGTGGATTAGGTAATACATAGAGTGTGTTAACAGAGACCACTGTGATGCCAGGAGCCAGTGAAGCAGCCTCATGTGGTACCTTGCCAGGGGAACTAGAGTGATCATCACAGCCACTGACGCTAGGAGTTGTAAGACTAATCGAGCTGGGACTTTTTCTTGTGAGAGTATCACTTGAAGCTGTGATCGAGTGTGTTAACAGAGACCACTGTGATGCCAGGAGCCAGTGAAGCAGCCTCATGTGGTACCTTGCCAGGGGAACTAGAGTGATCATCACAGCCACTGACGCTAGGAGTTGTAAGACTAATCGAGCTGGGACTTTTTCTTGTGACAGTATCACTTGAAGCTGTGATCATAACCTTTCCAGCCTGTGATAAGGTAGAGCAGCCATACAGGAGTTCATGTTGAATGTTGCTCTGATGAATTCTGTCTCTTGCGTGTGTGACAGCTTTGACTTTTCCCTGTTTACTGAAATGCCTAAATACTCTGAAAGTTGTAGCAAGGCATGAAGCAGTAGATGCCTGGTGGGGGTGGTGAGGAGCCAGTTGTCTAGATACGGAAACACACGGAATCCTTGTAGTCTTAGGTGAGTTGTTACCACTGCCATACATTTGAACACTCTGGGGACTGTGGTGAGACCAAAGGGCAGTGCTCGAAATTGGTAGTGACTGGCTAACAGATGGAAGTGGAGGTATCTTCCTAAGCACTTGTCCATCTTTATGTGGTAATACGCATCCTGAAGATCTATAGAGCACCTCCAATCGTTTTTCTCCAGAAAGAGAAGGACAAATTGTACCATGACCATCTGGAATTTTGTCTGTAGAATAAACTTGTTCAGTCTTTTTTGGCACTAAAAAGAATCTTGAGTAAAAACTGGATCCTATTAGGTCTAGTGCGACTGTCTGGATGACTCTTTTTTTGAAGCAGCTTTTGAATTTCTTGTGCTGCTGTATCCCTCAGACTGGGTGGAATGTCGGGGATTCACCTTTGCAGTCTTGGATAAAGGTCGAAGAGGATATGGTAACCTCTTGTAACTATTGTCTGCACCCAGGAATCTGATGTTATTGAGTGCCAGGCTAAGTGGTGCAGAAAGAATCTTCCCCCAACTGCCTCCAGATGTAGGTAATTGGGTCGCCGCTCAGGAGCGCTGATAGGGTTGTCCAGAGAAGGAATCCCTGGCACCCTGGTTACATGGAGTCCCCCTCTACCATGGGGGGGGGGGGTCTTCCTGATGAGATCACCCCTCTGCCCTGGGGGGAAACTCACCACATTGTCCCAAAAAGGCCCTTGGGACCTCCTGGACCACATCTTTCCACTCCTCCAATTCCTGGAATAAGGTCATTGAGGAGCAGAAAAATCCAGGCCTAGAACAGAAAGGGTCTTTCTGTCCTTCTCACACCTGGCTAGTGTCTGATTTTTTGGGGCCAAAAAGCAAGGTAGCATCAACCGGAGCATTGACAAAGGAAGACTTGAAAGGGTCAGCGAAATCACATAAGTGCATACAAGTGTGGCGCCTGATGGCAACGGCTGTATCCACTGCCCTGGCCATCCCTTCGGCTGTGTGAGCAATAAGCTGCAGGGACAAGTTTTATATTGATTCTAGGACTGCAAGCTGGGAGGCAACTTTATCGCATACCTTGTCAGACACTGCCTCTGCCAAAGTGCCTGAGAGCTCAGTGATCAGGTCCCTTTGAAGATGGGTAAAAGTTGCCAAGAAATTCAATGATCATATGGAAAAGGTCATTGAAGTGCAGACCCACTTTCCAAATCTGTCCATCATCAGAGACTCTCTGTTTGGAGGATGGACAGTTTGACTGTCCTCTGCAAGTTCCTTTTTTGTGGCAGCAACCACCACCATAGCATCTACTGCTAAGCCTTTAGACAAGTGTGGTTGATCTTCTGGTGCACTAAGAATTTTGCCTGGTCTCTGGGATATAGTGTCAGGGGCCTTCCAAGCACACTGCATGATGTGTTTGACCAATTCATCGACAGGTGGGGTCACCCAAGAAGTAGAAGGTTGGGCACAAAAAGCCTGCAAGAAGACAGATTCCTCAGAGGAAGGGTTAGTGTTCTTGCAATCACCCATCTGTTTCAAGATTTTCAGGATGTCTCCAAAGGAGACATCTTCAGAGGGGGTGACCCTTCCCCTTCAACATAGTCTGTATCCTCAGTGAGAGATTCTTCCAGAGAATCTAAGTGCTTCGTCTTGCAAGACCTCTTACGAGTCGGCTCCTCAGGGGGAAGGTATGAGGAGGACTCCGAAGAGAGGGGATCCTGAAGAAGGGTGTCTTGTGCCTGCTGTAGCATATTGTGACCACTGCAAATCAAAGGATACGTAGATTTGACACTCTGACGGAGATGGTACCAACTGCGTGCCTGTTGTGGCAAGAACCCTCTCTATAATCTGGAAGGCAGGCTCTCCTGAAGAGGTATGGTAGCCAAGAACTGAGAAAGACAACCTCAGAACTGAGGTCACACCCCAGTCTGATGAGCCCACCTCCAGAGTAGGAGCCGCAAGAGGGCCTGGAACTGTCAAAGCACCCGTAACCATAAAAAAAAAAATCTGCACCGAACTAGGAATCCCGGAGCCAGCATCCAAGTCACAGTCCAGAGAGTGGGTTGGTTCTGACTGAGCCGAGGACCAGAGAGTCGGTTCAGGAGCCAAGGTGAAGTCCACCATCGGCACCAAAGTAGTTGGTACCGGGAGTGGTCAATGTTGAGGGCTCTAAGACCTGCTGAGAGGTTGAAGGAGGAAGATAGGATGTAGTCCTTGGAGAGCAGACCTTGGCTCTGGATGGGAGGGAGGTCTTGGAGGGGACTGAAAGACCTCTGGCCACCAAGAGCTGATCCACTAACCTAACTACATCAAGCTCCAAAAGGCTACTGGTGGAATTAATAGACATTCCCAAGGGAGATTCTGGATGTTCTATCAAAGGACTTAACTGCTAACCATAAAAAGGGTCAATAGATGGGGAGTACCTTAGTCCTGGGCGGGGATTCAACCTTCAGCACCGTGGTCGGCTGACCAATTATCTGTGTTGGAGGGGAAGTAACCAGTATGGGTGAAACTATTGTTGGTGCCAACACGGTCATGGATACCAATGAAGGGGTCAGTACCATGGTAACTTTTGTCGGTTCCATAGGAGTTATCATTGGCACCGTGGAAGGAGTCAAAGGCTTCGGTGCTGAGACAGTTGTCGGTGTTATTTTTGATTGTTTAGGCTTCAGTTCCGAAACAGAAACCTGGCCTTTGGACAATTTCGAGCCATGAGATTGAGAAGGTGGGAGAGAGTGGCTCCTCTTATTTGCTTCTTTCTTGGGAGACGTTGACATCTCTGCCTCAGACAAAGCCTCGAAGAAAGGGCATTTTAATAGCCCCTTCAGGATCAATTTGTTATGCCACTCTGCAAGGGTCAGAGCACTAAAACCCTTACAGAGCTCACATGGTGGTTGGACTTCCAAATGTGGCACCCCCAAGCAATATACGCAAGAAAGATGCCCATCTGAGTTGGGCATCTTTCTGCCACATTCCATGCATTGCTTAAAACCAGTCGTACCCTTCTGTTTCTCTGCCATAATCAACAATAGAAAAACAGTCAACAAACCATTCACACACACACAAAACAGGAGAAAGATAACAGAAAACTAGAAAAAATGGTAACAAATAAAAGGAGGGAAAGGGGAAATACCAACGATGGTATTCAAGATTTACCAAAGGTAAGGGGGAAGGCGGGGGCCTATACCAGTGATGATAATGAAGAAATACCACAAGGTAAAAATGGGGGAAAAATACAGCACTCACACACGCAAAACATTACTTTAGGCAAGAAGATAAGTCAACAACAAAATTTTATAGGTAGAAGAAATCTTAAAAGAAGATATTATATAAAAAAAGTAAGCACTTGGCTTGAGAGCATGGTTGATGCATCTTAAAACTACACAGCAAATGAGATCTGAGGAGAAGGGAAGAGAGGCACTATGGGTAGACTTCGCCCAAGTGTTTCTGGCTGATGCGAGCTTGTTACAACGGCAGAGTTGGTTCCAAGGACGGAACAGAGACCCAACAGTCAAAAATGAATGAAGATTGACAACATCAGATGCATCTGTTCTCTAGGCTGATTTTTGTTTGATCCTGGAACAAATTTCCAGTTGAGCATTTTCCCTTGTGGCGAAGAGGTCTATTTTGGTACTCCCCATCTCTGGGCTATGCTGAGAAATATTTCCCAATGTAGATGCTATTTGTGGGGGTCCATCAATTTTCTGCAAAGGTGATCTGCTAGATTATTTTGAGCCCCTGGACGGTACTGTGCCAGAAGTGTAACCTCAGAGAGTGTGCAGTTTCCCAAACTTGCATAGCTAAGTGGCATAGAGGGTAAGAGTGGGTGCCCCCGCCTGGTTATGTACCACATAACTGTGGTGGGGTCTGTTCTGAGTAACAAGACCCTAGGTTCCCATTTTTCCTTGAAAGCAGTCAGGCCATTTTGCACTGCCATAAGCTCTTTCCAGTTTATGTGCTTGTCCTTGAACTGAACTTCTCATTTCCCTTGGAATTGGAGGTGCTGAAAGTGAGCCCCCAGGCCATCTCCTGAGGCATCTATGGTGAGAGTTTGGCCCTGGGGAGTGCACCTGAATGGAAGGGCCTGATTTTGGGTACAAGCCTGTACCCACCATGCAAACTCCTGTTTGAAACAAGGGATCAGCTGAATCTCTGTTGTCAGAGACTGACAGTTCATACATTTTTGAGGTACCACTGGAGTTTCCTCATGTACAGCCTGGCCAAGAGGACCAAGAGGATGCAAGATGCCATGTACCCCAGTACTCGGAGAATCTCTTTGGCTGAAATGCATTGTTTTTACTGGATACTTTGAAAGTAGTGGGTCAAAAAAGGAGACCTTGTCTGGAGGAGGGAAGGCTTTTTGAAGTGAAGAGTCCATGATTGCCCTAAGGAAAACTATCCTGTTGGTTGAAACAGTGTTGGATTTTTACAGATTTATCATGAAGCCCAGGGAGGAGAGGAGGTCTTGAGTAAACTTCAGATCCTTGTGAAGTTTTGAAAGATTTATGGCCTGTAAGATTTATGGAGTGTATCACACATTCATCCAGGTAGGTGTATATTTATACCCCTCTGGTCCTGCAGAAGGCAAGTGCAGAGGCCAAGCACTTGGTGAAAACCCTTTGAGCAGTAGGCAAGAAGTGAAGAAAGCTTATGTGTGACTCTGGAATTGGGATATGCAGGCAGGCATCTTTTAGATGCAGAGAAACCATAAATGCCCTTGGGCCTATCATGGGCAGGAGTTTTTTCAGAGTCAACATTTTGAATTTTGAACCAATAGAAACTGATTGAGGTTGGACAGGTCTAAGATTGGGTGCCAAGAGCCTTCTTTTTCTGGGAACCATGAATAGCCTGGAGTAGAACCTTTTGCCTTTTTTGATGTTCTGGATTTGAGAAAGGGCCTCTGTTTTTTTGGTTCTGAGGAATATCTGGATAGCTTGAGTATTTTAACAGCTATTTAAAAGTGAATTTGTAGCCATTTAAAATAATGTCTAGAACCCACTTGTCTGAAGTGATGCAAGTCCAGTTTTGTTTGAACAGGGACAGCCTTCCTCCTACTCCTGGGGGAGAGGAGCAGGGAAGGTGAGTCACAGTTGCTCTCTGGCAGAAGCCTGGGGCCTATAACTCCCTTGTCTGGAAGTCTGAGTTCCACTGCCTGGGTCTCTACAGCTGTTGTCACTGCCTGTGAGTCCTTTTCCACTGGAATTTCTTCTGTCTGCCTCTAGTATAGAAGGAAAAGACCAGTGTTTAGTGGGGAAGTGCCTACTAAACCTAGGGAGATGAACTTGGAGGAAGTCATTCACAGTCTGCATACACTTAGTTTTGTCCTCCATCCTTTTAAGAACAGCCTCAGCTTTAGGTCCAAAGAGGAATTCCTTGTCAAGGGGAGCATGAAGAAGGTTAGAATGAACATGTCAGGAAGACAGTTCCCTTAATCATGCATGCATTTTAATAACTGAACCAGTGGCAGCTGCCCGGCTAGAAGTCTCCACAGCATCATAGCCACAGTGTAAGGAATACCTAGCTACCTGAGAACTGGAGTGAGAGAGATGCAAAAGCTCTCTAGAAAAGTTATCCTCCAGTGAAAAGACATTTTGTTTAAGCTGATCCAGAATGGTTTGATGATATTTAATAATGTGAAACTGAAAGTTGAGAGCCCTCACAGTAAGGGTGACTGATGTATAAACCTTTTTCCCCAAAGCTATCAAGGGCCCTGCTCTTTTTACCCATAAGTAAAGGGTTTCTAGAGGAACTGGCTTTAGCCCCTTTGGGTCCTGAGGTGACCACCTGTGGATCAGCAAATGGATTTTTAAAAAGGTATTTTTGGGAGTCTTGTACCCTATAATTTACAAGGGCTGCAGGCAGAAAGTCAGGATTCAAGGAGGAGTCCTGGAAGACATCCTCAACCACCTCTAAAATGGGTGGAACAGCAAAAGAGTTGTGCTCCAGCAGATCCAGGAACTCCCCAATTCTCATTTTAAACAGAGGGTATTCCTGTGTTTCCCACTGAAAATGTTCCCTCATAGCACGGACAATCTCTCCAAAGGTGATATCTTCTGAAGGGGAGGCAGAGGCCAGGCTCTCTTCTGAATCTGAATCCTCAAAAGAAGTGTAGGAGGGTCCTTGTTCAGAAACAGACCCCTCTAGGTCTGAATCCTCATCAGCTTCAAAAGGATCTGGGAAAGCTTCAGAAGTAACATCCCTTTTCCTTTTACCTGGAGAGGCATCCCCAGGTGCTTGTCTAGACCTAACTATGGTGGTCAGGTCTTCGACTAGTCTAAGCCATGTAGATATCTCTAAGAAAGGTAGCCAGTAGACCTAGGCAAAGGCTCAGCAGCAGTACTTTTCTTAGGAGTCACTTTGGCCTTGGGCCTAGGGATGTCTGACATCCTGACACCTGTCTATCCAGAGGAAAGATGAACCGCTGTAGGCCACAGCCATAAAGGGACATCACAGGGAAGATTGCTAGCAGAGGCCTACAGAGCGGCCCCAGACCTGACCAATGAGCTTAAAGCAAAGGCCTGTGCAGAAGTAGAGGGACCCAATGGCATGTTGGACTCCGAATGTGTCTTGACAGAGGCCTGTGTCACCATCTCAGACACAGAATAGGACAGCGAAAGCATCTCGCCTTCTTCAACAATCACAAGCCTAGAAGGAGAAAAACTGACAAGAGTTGTTGTCCGAGGACCTAAGCTAGGACTGCTCAACTTTTAAATGACCAATGGGCAGTGAAGGGAAGATGGGAAGGGAAGACTGAGGAATCTAGCTAAAAGATCAGTCCTACATCTGATCTTCCTAGAGTTAAAGTGTGCACAAAAGCAGCAGCTAGGGACATCATGATCCAGGCCTAAACAGGTGACATAAAGCAAGGGGAAGTCTGTGTGTGAGATTTGCTTATCAGAGCAGAGACAATTATTTACTTTGACAATATTTACTTTATCTGACATGAGTTTAAAGCAAACAAAAGGCGGTCCCAAACAGGGTACTTATTTTTCTGATGACTTTTCTTTGGTGTGGACCAACCAACACACTGAAACATTGCTTCCGGCTCAGACAGCAAGAAAAAGAGTGATTTCATGACAGACTGGCTCCCTATAAACCCAAGCATACTGATGTCGGTTAGGGCATCCACCAGCCTTAGGGGAGGAAAGAATTTTCTCTAGTAGCTAGGCCGGCCAAGGCCTTTCATGGCAGGAAATCTCATAAGTCAGGACTGCAACAGTGAAACACAAAGAACATCAAGATTTATGTTTATGTTCATGTCAAACATGGTGTACATCTTTGTACAGAAATTATCTACCACACTCAAACTTACCCCTAGTACCTGACATCTGACAAAATTGAAAAGGAAGTTGAAGGTTCTTCAATGGGACACTTATCTGATATGACAAGTAAAGCTACGATAACAAGCGACTAAATGATTACAGTTCATCAGGTGCAATGACTTGCATTCGGGCTGGCAGAGAGATAGCCTGAGGACCTCATTCGTATGTCCGATTTTATATCCTGAGGTCTACAAGCAGAGATCATTGCCCAGATGTACATCATACGAAAGTAAAGCTTTGATACCCTGGCCAGATATTAATGAGCAAGAACCACCTGTTAAGAATACTGCAACAGTGAATCAGTCAGCATCTACTAGATCTAAGGACCTAAACTTTGCTTATGACATAATTGGACAAGGTGGAGGGACAGATATGTATCTCCAAGAATTCCCATTCTCAAATAAGCTCTCCATCCATGTAAAGCAAAGTCCTTCCCTAACTCTACTTAAACATAACCTGGACCATTGGATGGGAAATTGGAAATTCACCCCTGGTCTGGCACCTATGTCATTGATGGACAGAAGCAGTAATGCCTTAATCAACATAGACCCCTTACAATTATGTCTAAGATACAATAGCTAATGGGACACATTTGGGTTACATAGTAAAGCTTATTAAGGCCCTAGTGGGTCATAGGTGTAAACTAGGCTAAGTGACAAAGGGCAGAAGTACTAAAGGAATATCCCCACGCTTCCTAAATGAAAGGAGGTATGAGAGTGAAAAACTCAGTAGACTGACTGACATCAAGATTGAAAGGGGGGAGGTGGAGAAGAAAGTGGCTGCCCAGAGAAAGAAAAAGGCAACAGACTGTATGTTATGCATTGGGTAGTGTGTTACAAAACCTTTCAGAGATTTTCAATGGATTACTGACCATTGCATTAGAGCCCAAGTACTAGAATATGGCAAGAATTATACCCTTACATAAAGTGTGTGTGCGTGTGTGTGTGGGGGGGGGGGGGGGGGTAGAGCAGGAAAACTCCAGAAACATACACCTGTTAGTCTAACACTGGTGGCATGGGAAAAAAATCACAAAAAGAATCCTGAGGGAAAGGCTTGCTGTTTTCTTATGAGACAATCTCCAGGACAACAATCAACATGGGTTAATGGCCAGAAAGACTTGTCAAACATTGACTAGATTCATGACAGTTAAAATAGTAGATACAACCCCCAAAAATTCTGATCAGCCATTAAGGAACCCTTACATCCTGGAGACTAATTCAACCTTTACCCCACTCCCAATAACTCACATCTTGAAACTCCAATAGAAGTCAAGTCTATTTGATACATGGCATGGCATCCCTAACCAAGGATTCCCCGATATCTAATCCCAACTCTGCCCAACAGCCACATCACCATGTCCACTTTCAAACCTATGTGCACATCTTATATAAAAACTACTCAAACAAAATTCAAACCATAATCAGTAGTAAACAACGACAAACCAGGAATTCACAAAAACCTCACGAAGACAGTGCTGGATACCAGGAAACTCAAAGTACCACATTTTTTCATACCCTGATGAACATGTCTTTTTTTTCCTACCACTGCATTTTGTTCAGTTATTTTATGTGGAAGTGATTTTACTGTGAGAAATGTTTTGTACAAGATAGAGGGCAAATACAATTGTACAAAAAATGTTGTTTTTTTGGCCCAGTGTAAGTCATGTCCTGCTTTCTATGTGGGGATGACTTCTAGGAGGCTAAAGAATCATATATATCAGCACTTACAGGATATCAAGAAACAAAAAAATACTAATGCACTGTATAGACATTTGAGTTGCAACACAGATCATGTTTTTGGATTTTTAATTATAACTAAGATAGACAAGGACATGCAGGGTAGGCTTTGTTGATGAATATCTTAACTTTTGTGAATTAAAATGGCAAATTAAGTTGAATGCAAACCAGCACCCTGGATTAAATGAGGCAGTGTCCATCAGCTCATGTTTAAAGTTGAAGCAATTGAGCATTAATTGGCTGTTATTGGTTAATAGGATGGGCATGTGTTTTTTACTAACCTATTTTAACAGCAAAAATGTTTGTGGTAAATGAGTTCTGAAGAAGTTCCTACTGAAATGAAAGTGCTTAACAATTTTGATTGTTCGTGGTACTTTTAATAAAATAAATTTTCTGCAAGCTTTGGAGCATTTGGTACTTTGTTTGAATTTCCTGGTATCCAGCACTGTCTTGGTGAGGTTTTTGTGAAATTCACACCATACTCTAGTTCAGCTGATGTCCTTCCAAGCCAGTACCTTAAAATAGCAGTGACTAGCACTGCCTAGCCTGTCTCAGTCCTTATAAATAAGTCAGTTCAGGAATCCCATGTTCCCTCTCTCTGAAGCAAAAAAAAATAAACCTTATCCCTCTACACAAAGGTTCAACAGACATCACTAACTTTAGACCTACAGCAATCTTAGCCTACCTCTTCAATATACTTGAAAAATGTATTGGAAACAATTGCTAAACTATCTCCTGCAGGAAGAACTCCAATCTGCCATACAACACAGATTCTGTCCCTCTCAAAGTACTGACACTGTACTTCTAACCTTTAAAGATACGGTCAATAAAGTTACATGTAAGGGCAAATTGTCCTCTTTCTTATTTCTACACTTGTTTAAAGCCTTCAACACACAGTTTGTCACAGAAAATTTCTATTTCAACTATCCTCACTAGGTGTAGCTCAGCCCATGCTTATAAGGTTCAAAAACTACTTGCTCAATAGGTATCTGTCAGTAAAATGGCACACCACCCTCTCTCCGTACCTCCTAGTCACCACAGGTGTACCAAAAGTTTCTATACTTAGATCTCTCCTCTCTAATATTCTCTTTCCTTGGATCTCTCTATAATAATCTCACCAACACCCTACACATCCACACAACCTCCCTAATACAATACATAGATGACTCCACATTCACATGCACATCAGACAACATAACACATCACCAAAAAAGTTACTCAGGAAGTTTTAATGGCAACTGAAACATGACTTAGTAACTCACAACTCATGCTCAACCCCAAAAAACTACATCTTTTTCCCCCAAACCTCACAGCAAGAGGATCTCTGGTTCAATTCTCGGCTGTGGTGCCTTTTGTGCGGAGTCTGCATGTCCTCCCTGTGGTCGCATGGGTTTCCTCAGGGTGCTCCAGTTTCCTCCCACATCCCAAAGACATGCTGTAGGTGGATCGGACATACTAAATTGGCTCTAGGTGTGAATGTGTGCATGTGTGTGCCTTCTGTGGAAAGTTGGACGCCGGGATGACAACTCGACACCATAAAACTCCACTGCCAATTGTTCTGTGGACCATTGTTCCATTGTGGTGACTCCTAACCAGGAAATCCGAAAGAAGAAAAAGACTCTCTTATGAAAAAACAAAATTTAAAGTCTGCTCTCTTAATAATGCAATCATTGAAGTCACTTCCCATAACAAATTATTAGGGACGATAGCAGAGGATAATCTTAAATTTGACCTGTATATACAAAACTGCATAAAAAAAATCTCTCTCACCAATGCAACTACAATTACACTTGCCACTTACCTCTATACCTCGCTACTGTTTTCCCATCCTTACTAACTGCTAGTCATCACATAAAACAAAACAATGCTATAATAACAAAGTGTCTAACTTTGCAGCAAATACCCCTTCCAGAAACCATCTATGTAGAGCACTAAAAAGCCTATACTGGTTAGAACTATCTCATGAACTAACATATACACAAGCTTCTTACCACCTATAAAATTATCCAGCATTTGTCTGCTTATCCAGCACTCAGCACAACTAGGTCACATTATGAACCAATAACCAAAAACTTCTCTCTGTCCACAGACCTATCAAATCTGCTGGGCATGGTCTACATTTTACCGCGTTGCAAAGGTCTGGAACTTCTTTCTTACATCCATCAGGTCAATACCCTCCTTCCAGTCCATTAAAACCATTCTGAAAGACTTTCTTGCCAAAATCTGGCCATGTTTTGCTCAACCCCAGGATAAACTAAATATGAACAAGCACCTATTCATACCTTACACCTCCTTATTATCCCTTCTTTATGTACATTCTAATTTCAATCAATTTATCTCCCCTGAATTTCTAACTAAATATGCCATTACCCAATTTATTTCTCTCACTTCATGTTGCAATTCCTGACTGTATTATACTAACTTACCTTTAATTTCCCTAAACTGGCTAAACTTTCTCTAAATATTAAATCACTGTCAATCAAGTTATCATATTATGTCTAATTTGGTATAATTATTTAAACTGTAGATTTTTTTATTATTTTTGAAGATTAATCATAAAATGATTTTGCAATACTTTAGAGCTCTTCTCTCCAGGCCTTCGCTGAAAATGGGCACCTATCCAGTCAGACTTGCCCAGTAATCAAATGTTAATAAATAAATAAAATAAATAAGATAGAATCTGACAGGGGAGCAGATGATATGGCCTACCTGGGCTTCAACAAGGCCATTTACTGTGACCTACACAGACAGTGACTAGAAAAACTGGAACAGATGAGCTGTAGGAACAGAATGAGTAACTTGGCTGCAGCATGGTTAAAGGCAAGACTTAAAATGCTCTACCGTCACAATCGGTTCCTCACCTCAACTACCAAAATTACTCTCTCTACCACATTTCTCCTTCCCTCCCTTCTCTATGGTGCCCCTCTTCTAACTAACCTACAATCTTCTCTGAAAACCAAACTGTCCTCTTGTTACAATAAAATAGCTAGATTCGCCACCAGTAACAAATCATCTACCCATCACTGTGAACCTCTCCACAAACTCAACTGGCTAGAGCTTCCCAACTACCTCTCCTACACTCAGCTCACCTATGCACATAAACTCATATTCCAGCCATCCCTCTGTCCTTCTCTCTCTACTACCTTTAAAATGCATCAAACTCAAAGACTCCTAAGATCTAACAATCAAAACCTCATAGAAGTTTATAGACCCCTACACCCTCCAGGACACAACCTCCTGTCCTTCTCACTAGCACGTCTATGGAACTCCCTCCCCCCCTCAATTCGGACAATTGCTAGCCTCCCATACTTTAAAAAATCACTACATTCCCATCTAACATCCTCATGGGTATGCTCCTGTTCACACCCCTCATAACCTACTCTCTACTCCCAACTCTTTTTCCTCCTTCCTCTGTCTCAATTCCCAGCTAGCAAATTCCTGCTTGCTTCTAGCATACAACTCCTTATTTGTACCTAGTAATTTTTTAGTAAAAAAAAAAAACTACTATTTCTAACGTTGAACCAGAAATTATAGAATGTTTTTCTTTAGAATCCTCATGTAAACTATTTGTGGAACATAATCTTTGTATAATCTGTATGTAGAACATAATCTCTGTATAATCTTTATGTGGAGCTTTTCTCCCCAGGACTCCATTGAAAACGGGTTCTTTTGGCCCAATGGACTATCCTGGTTAAACAACTGTAAATAAATAAATAAATAAATAAATGATAACATGGGGGGGGCAGAGGTTAGTGGATTACTGCACATGTCAGTCCTGGATTCAGCACTCTGGCCCACATCCTGACTGGTTCACCAGAAGGAGAGAGAAAGGGCCATGGCAGCAACAAATAAAATGCCTGGGTATGTCCTTGTGCGGAGTAGACTGCAGAAGCATAGGAAGTGCTCATTCTCTACCATCCGATAGCCAATATTTGGGTAGTTCAGGAGGCCATGCAAAAGACAGGAACAAAAAGCTATTAAAACACATCCAGAGGAAGACAGCCACAAGAAATGTTTAGAAATGATTGGAAAGGGCATGACCTCAGATGAGAAAAGCTGTAACTCTGTGTGGACCATGAAAGACAAGAAACCATGATAATGGGGCAAAAGATACATTACAGTACCAGTTTCTCTCAAAATTTTTTTAAGTCCTGCCTGGAAGAATTCATAATGTTTCTTATGAGTAACCTTATTTCTAGGACATTTACAGTACAGCTTGTAGGAATTGGAAATTTCCTCTTAAATTCTATTATACTGGCTGGATGTTCTCAAGCTGTCGCTCTGCCTACCCACGAGAAACACATTCTTGACATTATCTTTGTCTGTAATGGCATTACAAGGGTGGACACTGAACCCTTCTGGCCTATTGGTTTCTATGGCCATAAAAGCATTTATGTAGACACTGTGTATCTAACAGCATTAAGGTTCCTTTGACGATGTATATGAACTACAACTCAAATTATGCAGTTATTAAATCTGCCTTGGGATTTCCTAAAGAGCCCAGGTACAGGTGATGAAACCTACAGTGATATACAATAAGTTATATTCCATTATGAATGAACATCTTCCAATAGTAACAACTTAGTCATGTAAGTTTAATAAGCCAACATGATGACTAAATACAAGAAAATAATAAGAATGGCAAACAAAATGACTAGAAGAACCTGCTCAATGTTTGTATGACCCGTTACTAACAGCGGTGCAGCACAAATATGGTAGTCTAAGATGCCGTGCGTAATATCTTTAGGTCATGCTATAGCAAGATAGACCTATCTAAACCAAATGTGTATCAGAGCAACAGATGATAATTTCAAATGAAGCATAAAAAAATGGCCTGTTATCATCCAAGGATTCATTATTCTTAACAAGGGCAGCAAAGACGTGTACCTTCTGAAGATTGTTAGTAACCTAACCTTTTACTGTAAGAACTCTTACTTTCAGTAAGGCTTCCATTAGGATTCCACTATATAAAGTATTTAATTAGACCACTGAGTACAAGGCAGTGTTTGCTTCCTATCTTTAAAGGATCTGCAGGCCAAATATATACAGAGGGTTATGATCAGGTCTCCAATCACAACCACCTTATTGTGCAGGGTTACCAACTGTCCCACTTTGCAAGGGACAGTCCCTCTTTGGGTAGTTGTGTCCTGCAAAAAAAAAAAATCGAAAAAAATGGCAAATGGCCTAAGATTTTTAGGACAAAATTATTTTATGTAATTTTTATTTTTATTGTTTATTTAATAGTTGCATAAAACAGTTATTCTGTATCCGAAACACCTAACTTTTATAAGAAACAGAATAACCAACTAAAATGCTACAAGAATAAGCTTTTATGTAGGCCAAAAAGTGAAGTTCTGTCCTTTGTACTGGCCATGGGTATGTTTTGCCCTGCAAAATGTGACGTTTGTACCAAAAATGTCCCACTTTGGGCATTTGAAAAGGTGGCAACCCTATTATTGTGTGTTTGAGACATGGATGCCAAGAAATGCATATCGAGATCGAAGCTCAAAAGGTGAATCTCAGCATCTATTTCTCAAAAACATAACAGGTCATGATCAGTGAGACCAGATAGTGTATGGAGTTATTTAATTCATGTACTGCAAGTTATTAAAAAAAATGCAAAGTGTTTTACCAACTTTTAAAGCCAGTAAAGCACTTGGCAATTGCTGCAAGTGGAAGAGAAAAAAAACTGTGACAGTTTTTGAATCCTTTCTTATTTAGTTAAATAAGCTTCTTACAGACTGATGTCTGTAAAGTTCCAGGGACAAAACAAAAATGTTTAAAGACATTCAGGTATACTTTTGAGGAAATCGATATCCCCTGCCTGAGACTTGACTGAGCAGCGCTAATGGGTATACAACAAATGTCACAGACCTCTGGATCTCACACTACAGTAACACATAACAGGTTTAAAATGTTTTCCAATTTTGGAATGTAATCACGACATTCCATGCACTACAAAGTGTTTATGGTTATCTAGTCATACTGTTAGGCTACAACATATGTAGCTATACTCAGTGTACTATAAACTGCAAAGTACAGACTTTTAAACACAAATTTCATAGTGATACTCAGAGCCAAGCCAAGCATATTTTGAACTTGCTAATAATTAACTATTCTGCAAGGACAAGGTTGCTGTTCTGCACAGCATATCTCTTAACTGTCCACAGTTTCAGAGAATATCCTGATTTTTGCCTCAGATTTTTAGTCGATTCTTTATAAAAATCTAATTTTATGTGGTTTTCTGACAAGTCACTTAACAATACAAAACATTTGAACTTTAGACTACATATCCTTTAAAAACTGTTGTTCTATCAACTTTCTAAGTTTATAAAAGCAATATTTAAAAATCAGTCCCTGATTTTGGGCCTTTGTCTTCCATTATGTTTGGTTTTATCCAGAATTCTTGCATTAAGAGTTTGAGAGGTATTCTCCACAGTATAGCTGTAAACTTAAAGTTTAGGCCTAAATTGTTGAGATGCAGGCTCTCTGAGAAGTTTTTAGTCATTTTTTATCACGCAAAGCCTGGATATTCCAACTTTAACATGCAAGAAAATATGAGCAGGCAAATCTGTACAAGAATGGCTGAATCAGGAGAAAGGACCATGGTAGTATACTGTAGTTATCAACTACCACGTGGCTTTATTAAACTACATATTCTAAGAGAGCCATTTACCCACTGTATAGACTACTGGAATGGGTGAAGAAAGAATCCACAGAAAAAGATTTAAGATGGCATGGAAGAAATGCAAGAGTGAAAAGACACAATGGACATACATTATTAACATGCATTTAAAGAAAAGCTTAAATTTGTTGTTTCCTTCTGCATAACAACTATATACAAAAAAGCCTCTGAGTAGACAAAGGGGTTCCTTTCCTTCAAAAGATTCCTAGGGATGGAGCAGGACAAAAAAAATGATATCTGCTGGAACACATCAGTATTGTTTCATTAATTTCACTTCAGACAGTGGTGACCAGTAAAAACAGTGGCGTATATAGAGTTTGTGCTGCCCAAGGCTAACTGAGTTTGTACCCCTCCCCCCATAAAATAAAACATAATGCACATCTTAGTCATACAAAAAGTGAAAACGACATCTAGAAAAAATAAGAATGAATTTTTAACTATACTTCAAAATAATTATTAATTACAACACTCTACAATGACATTTGCCTTGCTTTTCTGTTAGCAAAATTGCTGATGACATTATCAAAGTCTATTTCTTCTGTCAGTTTGTGTTCTATAGAGTACTAGTCTCTCCTTCAAAGCAACACATACTCAGGTTATTCATTTTGTCATATGATTTCTTACTTTCCAATCCGCGCACACACACACACACACACACACACACACACACACACACACACACACACACACACACACACACACACCTTATCTTTGGTCATTTTTCTTCTGAAATGCTGGCCCTTTTGATATAGATATGATAAAACATATGCAGTACTCCTAGTGTGGATAAATAAAAACATATTCATTGCTCTGTAACAATCCTGGATCAGTTTTTGGATGCAGCTTTATGGATGTGAATTATATAAACCAATATGTAGCCCTATATTAAAGCAACCTTTGAGGTACTGATCAATTATTGGCCTTCATCTGCCTCACGGCCACCATAAGAAGAAATTCCGGAGCCAGTTAAACTGTTTACCTGTGGTAATCTCAAGCACTCCATCTGTTGCACCTCCTTCGCCATACTATGGCCTTGCTTTAATAAAGGAGTGGTTGCTGATCCTATCTTCCAACAGCTTTTCCTTCTTTTCCTCTATCCGTGGATATCATTTTTTTTCACTCTGGTTATTGCACTCTGTTTTCTGTTACTGACCTGACTTTGTCTGAATACCCTGTGCCAGCTTCATTTGTCAATGGATTTTTGCCTGCACTGACAAATCTGCTGACTTTGAGATTTATTTTACGTAATCATCATTGCTTTCCCTCTCCTGCTCTCCGTCTTCCTCCCGGATGCATTTCCTTTTAGCCTGTCCCCCTTCCTTGACACCTCAACTCCTCCAACTTAATATCCATACTCATTTTTGCACTGTGTTCAGGCTACATTCATACAGTATCCATTATCTCCTTTTTCAGGGGTCCTTAAAGGGGAATTTTGTCATTTTCAATGATTCTCTTCAAGGAAACTGGAAGAGTTTTCCTTGACTTTATTAAATCCTCTTTGTTAAAGTGAATTACTCTATTAAATGTAGACCCGGTTTATCACTCAGTATTGAAGCATAAATCCTTTCCTTCTAGAAAACACGCTACCCACAGATATACTCCTTTAATTCACTATACAAGTGGGGATGAAAGTATTTCTTGGCTAAACTAATTAATAGTTGTAAACTGCATTGAGAAGTTATTGCAAAATAATTCTAAGAAGCTTAAATCTTTTGCTGTTTTGCTTCTCAACTGCCCATTTTAACAGAATGTCCAGATTTTTGTCTCAATTTCTTGCTCTGTTCTTCACAAAACATATGGTTTTCTAGCAAATCATTAAGTACAGAAGTCAGTAATTAATTACAGATATTTGAGCTTCAGACTTTACAAAAAATGTATGCTAATGCAAAATCTTACAAACCTAGACAACTGACAGAATAGAAAAAGTAATATTTAAAATCAGTCCCTGATTTGGGGCCTTTGAGAGGTATTTATTCATATCCTTTCAGCAAATGTCTCAAGGGCAACAATATTATCATTTCTGAAGGCACTTAATTTTGGCTTGACTAATTTCCTGTCCAGGTTTAGAGCACAAAAATGTTCATTTAACCACATAGGATTGTTACACAGATTAGTATATGATCTGTAAACTAACTCACCCCTGACCAACTGGATCTTGTAGTCCTATAAATACATTCAAATGGTTTCTATTTTATTTTTTTTCCATTTCTGCTGCACCAAATTCCTTTTCCAGTTTTATACCTTTTATTTTCCTTTAAGATCTAATATACAGTACTCCTGCAAAGGCTACACATTTTATTCATTTCAGGGTCATAGAAGAGCCAGAAGTCTTTATTCAGCTCATTATTTTGTGGGTGCAAGCAGAGAAACCAGTCACCACCAGTCTACCGAAGCACAAACACACATTTACTCTCACGCAATCTTTTCACTTGCTGCAAGGACAGCAAGAGAGAATTTACTGTTACAGTCACATTGTTTTGTTGTCTTTTAATAAAAAGTGAAGAAAAATAGCTGAATAGTTCACTTTACGTACCTACCTGTCCTTATGCTTCTTCCTGACTCGGGGTTCCTGCTATTTTTTCCCACACTGTTCCACACCTAGGTGTGCAACCTTGAAAGGGGTGCCTGTTGGCCTGCTGCTGCTGTGTGCATGCGTGCGTCATGGCCAAATGGAAAGCCACCATGGCACCACCCGACTATTGCTTTTCCATGTCAGCTGCCAAGCAAAAAAAAAATAAACACACTTCTCATTTATAATTACAAAGAGCTGCAATGCCGCACGGGGTGAACCCCCCCCCCCCCAGCTACACTACTGAGTAAAAATAGCA
Organism: Protopterus annectens; assembly: GCF_019279795.1. Classification (NCBI taxonomy): domain Eukaryota; kingdom Metazoa; phylum Chordata; order Ceratodontiformes; family Protopteridae; genus Protopterus; species Protopterus annectens. The sequence continues at coordinate 664,287,703 of NC_056731.1, forward strand.
CCTGGACTCTTATCATCTTTTCTCCCATGGCAGGCTGAGAAATTAATTTCACTATACAGCACACAGGCATGCCACACAATACACAAAGGGACAGTGTCATGAATACAGAAAATAAAGCACAACCCATGGTCTAAGGAGTTCGTTAGAACCCAGCAGTGAATCCTAATACCAATGTCTATTACCTAGTACCCCAAGAACTATAAAACAGCACGTCATAGTCAAATACAGGCAAAATAAGCAAGCAAAGTAACCCCTATAGACAAAGTCAGTGAAAAAATGGGTCTGAAAAAGTTGCCAGATTTACAGAACATTTTTACTGGAAATCTACCAATCAGCCCTGGTTACAACCATCAATATAAAACCTATCGTCCGTGCATCACAGAAGACCAGATGCATGCTGTTACAAAAATGGGAAAGAAAACTTGCAAAGGGATAGCTGAGAAGTTTTCCTCTGTTTACAATGCAACCTGGCATCAACATGAGTAAAACAATAAGAAGGAATAGTCTTTATGAAATAACTGTTTTCAATCTTTATTGGATCAGGTAGTTTTTTTTGTTTTTTGTTTTTTTTTTTTTAATACATTTGTTAACCAAGTACACCCACTGGACACAGGTACACCTTTTTAGGGCTAACCCACTAACCAGTTAAATGCCTTGCTCAAAGCCACACAGTAGGCAAATGGATGTGGAAGGAGTCAAACCCTATACACTTGACTCAGAATCCTAATCCTTTGTCCTAACTTCCAGAAAGCAGTCCCTTGGTGTTTGTTGCTAAAGCCAGTATCTTAAAATGAGAACACTTTTCTTCAGTCCCCAAAAAAGGTCTTGAGCCAATCGTATTCCCAGTTTAAATGACTTGGGATGAAGGGTGTTGCTAAGCAAAACACAATACACAGTTAACCTCGATCTCTAAATCGGTGTTTCTACCAACAAAATAAAATCTTTATATCAAAGTAGTAATCTACATTTTACTTTTCATGGACTTATTTTTTTTTCTCATTTACGAACCTTGATCACTTCTCGCTTTACAGAGAAGATTTTTTTATTTGATCATTTTCCCTTATTTTAGCTATCACCAAGCAACCAGTGCTTTTCTGCTACCATTCAGAGAAGCAAGTGCTCACAGCTATAACACTGCAGTAACCATTTACACAAAATGATAAAGAAAGCTAAACAAAGACACAATGGGAGTGTGACAGAATGAGTTTTTACATTTTTGTTTCAGACTATGTTCTCTTTTAGACATAAATACTGCAGCCTAAAAGATATTAATCCAGTTGAAAATAATGTAACTACAGAGTTTTTTTTTTTTTTTTTTTTTTTTTTTTTTTTTTTTTACATTTTCTTTGAGGATTTTATCACTTTTTCTAGGAAGACCATCAGAACTGCTTGCAAATAGATTTTAAATCTGTTACAATAAAGACTATAAAAATCCAAGAAGCCACAACACCATGACAACATATTAAACCAACAGTTTATCATTACATCAGGAGCAGCACTGTTCCACACCATTGCTGACCATAAACTGAAACAACCCTATATGCTAAACCTCTGCAATGAACTCCAAACCACTTCAGTCTGCCCCAACTAACCGCCATTTTCACAGCTGATGACTGGAAGTGTACACAGAGCAGACCATGACAGCAACATAAGATAAAGAGAAGAATGCACACATACCAAGATCAAAACAGAATGACTTGAGATTTGATTCAGCCAGAGCATTATTCAACTCTAACCATCATGCAGTGCAATTGACCTGTGCCTAACAAGTGCAATACTATATCAGCATACAGTTACAGTTTATGAACGTAGCATCACTTAAGAAAGGTTAAAGATATTTACAGTGTCAACCATGACTAAATAAAACATTGCCATAACTGGAATGCTTAAGAACAGCTCCTAGCCCTTTAGCTATTCTTACGCAAGCCTCTGCCTTACAAACACTAAAGTATCACTGTAATTATAGACTGAATCCACAATTTAATTTACAAGTTGTTTGTCTTTCGGCTTTTTTCGGTTAGGGGTCGCCACCGTGGAACTCTGGTCCACTAATGACTGGCAGTAGATTTTTATGGTGCCGAGTTGCCAGCCCGATGCCCAACTTTCAGCGAAGGCACACCCATTTACGCATGTCTTTCGGAGGCCACTCGACCACGGGGAGGACATGCAGACTCCACACAGAAGGCACTCCAGCTGAGAATCAAACAGGAGAACATCTTGCTGTGAGGCAACAACGCTACCACTGTACCAAGTGCAAAAAACCAAAGCCATAATATCATAAAGATGGACATATTTACCTGCCCTCAAATTTTCTTTGGAACCTTACTACCAAAACATTCACAGAAAATCAATTTTTTCTTTGTAGCCCAGGGTATAGGCACTGATCCAAAGGGCCCATTTTCTGGCTTAGCCCAGAACAGTACATTTAAACAAATATACATTACAGACTTAATGAAACTTCCATTATTTCAGACTTTAAAATGTTAACAGTTCAAAACATTTCCAAAGGAGCAGTGCTACATCAATTTCAGGCAAATTAAACATATCTCACAAACATAACCAAGAAGGGCATGAACAGGAAAATGTCACTAGCCTCATCTGAATTTCAAGACCCAAAACCAACACTGTCTCGTGAAACTACTAATTCAGAAGCCCTACAGAAAGATGTATTGTGGTGCTCCAGACAGGAAGTCTAGCACAGACACAACACACACTGCAAATCAGCATTTGACACCGTGCTTCCCTGTTGTAACTTTGCTGCACATAGCCAATGTCACTCTACTGGAAAGTAGCAATGCCAGCAGATGTCCATCACAGATATGACTATGCATAACACAATAGTTAACTAAACTGCAAAAACATGCAGATTCATGGTACTAGTTCAAAAGAATTTACTCTTCATAAAAGGATGATAAATAGACTTATGAAGGCTATGACCAGCCTAGTGACAGAGCAACAGCATTATAGCACAAGGACCTGATACACTGGCCTAAAGTAAGTAAGGTGGTGTCATATTCCATGCAATATTTTTACAAACCAGAAGGCAAAGAAACTGCCACATTACGGCCACCTAACCATTTCAGACTGCAAAGGTTTAACTTGTACAAGGCTTCAGTTAGAGCTGCATATCACAGAACAGTGCAAGAAAAATAAAATAGCTGGACAGGAACATACTGGACAATAAAAAGTAAATGTAAGAGTAGCATTCACAAGAGCAACATAATACAACATACAAGAGTAGATAACAGCAAAGTAAAAAGGAAGCTCAAACTGAACACTAGAGGAAAGGCATGTTAGAAAATAGTGATGCAGAGAAAGTAGAAAAGAGAGATGATACAAGGAGGAAAGAATAAGAAAAAGCTAAGGAGCAGGTCTGATAGGCATTTAAAAACAGAGAAAAACTAGCTGCAAAATGAACTTACATTACATATAACAGGTATCATCAGAATAAAAGTTATGCAATTGAATGCCACCACCCACCAAGAGATAAGGAGAACTAGACATATACCTGACAGTGAGAGCCAAAGAATACACCAGGCTCTGCCAAATCATCATAATGCTAATAGAAGAACAAGTTACTATGCTCAGCAATACAGGACAGTGCAGCTGCATACCAAAGTGCCAAGTTAGTTAAGCTATATCTGCAGTGCATTTAACCTGTAAGAGACACTTTTTATATTTCCTACATAGTTAAGTAAAGCCATAGCAAAAGATTACTCTAGGTGCCCACCATGAATGATTCAAGTAGTTGAAGGACTGTCATCTAAGTACCATAGGCCCTTCCAGTCAACACAAAATGGAAAGTAAAACAGTAACCAGAAAGCAGTCCAATATTTGTGAAACAAGTGTTAATATCTGCCACTAACAACCCAAATGGGGTTTGAATGGTGAATCTGCTACAGGTGGACTAGTTTTTGGGGTGTGGGGACAGCAGATATCTGTCACATCTCCTTTTATAGGCAGTGGGGGTGGGAACAGCAGATATCGGTCACATCTCCATTTATAGGCAGTGGGGGTGGGAACAGAAGTAACAATGATCACCTCCTAGTGAAGGCCAAGGTATAACACTTGCAGTTTAGCATTCTTGTACACAGCAAAATTAAATGCAAGTTTCTCCTTGTGGAAGGATGCAGGGCTGTTAAAGTACAGCCATCTGCAATACAGTGGCAACATCTGTGCCATGATCCCAAGCACTGGAATAACTTCTTATAGGTTCATAGCGGTTTACTACGCTAACAATCATAAGGGCCTTTTTAAGCCTAGGCATGCATCCCACATCAATGAGAAGTTCTGATACCCTTGATAAGTCTAAGCAGGAGTTTGGGAGATGAAACATTTACAAGCAGGGTCCTGGGAAATGAACCATTTACAGGTTGCCCATGTCTATCAGAGACATAGGTGACAAACCAGGAATGCATTTCCTGTTCCCCATCCAATTGTCCAAGTTACTCTTGAATTGGATTAGGGAGGAACTCTGCTTCATATGAATGGGGAGCCTGCTCCATGGGGTAGTCTCTGGGATACATACCTATCTCTCCAGCAGGACCTATTTATATCACAAGCAAGGTTCAAGTCTTTAGAATGAGTAATTCTGGTGCTGTTTATTTTGTGGATATGCAGTAGGTCCATCAGAGTGGGGTCTGACAATGCCATGTATGCAAAGCATAGATCTCCCCTCAAAAGCCCATAGGAGACAGCATACAGGGATCTGGCCTTGAGGCAGTCTACCTAGGACATTTTACTTACGCTCTACATTCTTTTAGTGGGGAACATCTGTGGACATTCCAATTGTTGGATATGCCTGTTACACACCAAAGGGGGCATTGTACTCAATGATAGGTCTGATGAATGCTGAATACAGTGGAACAATGACTTTCTTGGACCTAGATGCCATACCTTTGTTTATAAGTTGCACAATATAGAATGATTTCCTCACTACTGTAGGCACACGATGGTCAAAGGTTAGATTACTATACGTGTGTCGCCAAGTCCCTGACTACTGGGTCAACTCTAAGGGGTGTGTTGTCAATATGACAGTAACTGGGGGTGGATGACTTCCAGATGGATACTATTATGCATTTCTTGGCATATAGTTTTAGTCCATGTCTCTGACACTAATTGTTTGTCTGTGTCAGCCCTTCCTGGAGAAAATTTGTGTCAGTATGATATTCAATGACAGCTGCTAATTTCCAATCATCTACAAATTTAGTCAGCCAGACATCACTGACATTGGCCTTGACTTCAGAGAAGTTTTATATGCTAAAAAAGGAGCAGTCCAGGGACCGATCCCTGAGGGACTCCACTTGCAACTGGCCTCTTTCTCTAGAAGTGGACTCCCCAATTCTAATTTCCTGGGTCCTGTCTGTGTGCCAGCTGGCTATCCACTGGGTAACATATGGGTTTGCACCGAACCTCTTGAGTTTGTCAACAATGCCCAAGGGAGTATTCTGTCAAATGCCTTGGCCAGATCGGGGTAGGCAGTGTGAACTATTTTGCCCTCATTCACTGCTTTGGTGACCTTTTCAAAAAACTCCACCAGGTTCAGTAGGCATGACCTGGCCTTGAGGAAACCAAACTTGATTGGGTCCAGTGACTGGAGACTTACTATATCACTACTGATCATTTCCATGATAATTATTTCCGTGGCTTTACATACAACACTAGCGAGACGTATCGGTCTGTAGATGGCCACTTTGTGCAGAGGGATGGCTGTTGCTGTTTTTCATTTATGAGGTACAAAGCCTGTTTGGAGGCTACAGCTAAATAGCAAATCCAGAGGGCCTGATAGGTCATGTTTCATGCTATTTAGATGGCGATCTGGGATAGTATCTGGGCCCACTGATGCAGTTTTCTTGGCCACAGAGAGAGCATTAAGGAATTGTTCCCTAGTGATAGCAGGTGGAGTTACATTTCATGGTATTTCCTGAAGGAAGTTTGAGGGGGAGAGAGAGGTAAAGTTGGAGCTGATTTTATTGGTCAGTAGGTTTGCTATATCTTCTGGTTCAGTATAGGTGGCTCCATTTACAGTGAGCTCTGCACACAATCATGGATTGCGCCTTTGAGGTTGCGGACATAGCTAAAGAATGGCCTTGTGGTTGTTTTTGGCATGGTAGGCCAAACTTACCTCAAATTTGGCTTTGGTAGATTTTATTTGTCCTCCGAGTTGTTTGTTTAGTTTGACGAAAGTGCTTTTATCCTTCTGGGTGCTGCACCACCTAATTTTTGCCATGATTTTCTTCCTTCTGTTATACAGCCTATTGTTGTGATTCCACCATGGTGGCTTGTTTTTTGAGTTAATTCTGTACTTCTTCCTGGTGGGTACAGCTGCCTCTATGTAGTTATTAACATGCTTGTACAGGGTTTCTGTGAACAGTTCTGCATAGGCAACAGTGCTCTCATGGTTTATGGGGACTTGAAATGTTGCCAGGTTATCACTTAATTGTAGGAAGTTAGCATTAGAATAGTTCCTAAATATTCGAGGTTTAGTTGGGGGTCCAGCTTTTATTTTTACTTAAAAGGAGACCATTTTGTGGTCTGACCTTACCAGAGCAGACATTACAGCAGGGGGTGTGCATCTCCCATATTAGTGAAGAACAGATCCAGTATGGTTGCACCACTGCTTGGTGTACTTACAATCTGGTCCAGGGAGATTGTGTTTACCAAATCCAGGAATGTCTGTGCCTGTACATTTGGTGTTATACAAGATTTTCAGTTAATAGCAGGATAATTAAAGTCACCCATGAATACAGTATTGGGTTGTATGGTAATGGTTTCCAATAAGTTTAAATACATCGTATGGGTTTCCTGGGTCATACAGGGGGGCCTATAGCCTGCAAGGAATTGGTACTGGATTTTGCCTATGGAGCAGCTCAAGTACATTGTTCTGTTTGACCAGCCTTGAAGTATATTTATTTTTGATATAAATCGAGGCACCTCCACCTTTAGTCCCTGTCTGTATAGCAGCTGGTCTAAATGTGTGGAAGGCATTATAACCTTTCACTGTTGGTGTGCTCTCAGTGACCGCACAGATGTCAACATTCTCTATGGTGAAGACAGCTTCTAGGGAGTGGAGTTTTTTGTTTAGACTCCTAACATTGAGCAGTAATACCTTTAGATTTTCTTGGTTTTAATTTGCTATGTCAGAAGTACTTTCAATTTGGCGTTTCCTAAAAAAGGCACTAAGGGGGAAGATAATGTTTTAGCTAATATTCGAAAGCCTAGAGGGGAGAGGTGCAGACCATCCCTGGCAAAGCAACATGGTCCTTTGACCATCTCCTTCCATGCTCACAAATATTGCACCCCCTTAGAATGACACCCGAAACTAAGCCAATTATTAAAGTCAGTCATCTTTTGTTCGTATTGTGGCATCATCCTTGGAGAAGTTAAAATGCCACTCAATGCTAGGTTCATATCAGCCCAAGACACATATTCATCATATTCAGAGAGCTCCATGACGTCTCCCTTCATATAGTTTAGGGAGGTATGTTTCAGGTTATTTACTCTTACATGGACTATGACCGAGTCATACTGGTACTTGTGATCCAATGACCTAAGCACGTATGTAATGTGGCAGATCCTAGCCCCAAATAAGCAACTGAACATGACTTTCTTTTTCTCAGCCTGGTGAGAGGGACATCAGCATGTCTCATGATGGAGTATACAATGACCAGAATGTTGGATTGTGTGGGGGCTTGCCTTATGGGCTTAGAAGTAGAGACTTCATGAGATGTGGCTGTATCGGCTGATGTGGGTGTTGTTTTGAAAAAGTATTTGTTATGTATACTTCACATAAGAGGCCTCGGCATATGCTGGTCTATACGTCTGCTTTGAATCATGTGTGATGGGTGCAGTGTGTGTACAACTGACAACCTTATTAACATCAGGAGTACTTTTATGGGAGAGCTTTGCCTCCAGTGACATTGTGTAAATACATCTCTCACATGCCATATCAGTTTGAAAACTCACTGGTTGTCAGTAAACATGAGGTGATTTCCTCATTGCCTTAGGATGCCCATATCCACCAAGCTGGCAATGGAGATAGAAGGAAAGTTCATATCCATGGCAACAGACCCTTTTTTATTGATTAGACAGTCGGAGTAAGAATATAAAACAATGTCAGGAGTATTTGGTTTGCAACTCTGGGGACAATGCTTGTCACTGCAAACTAGTCGTCCTGTGAACAACTAGGTATTGGTAAAATTTCAATCGTGCTTTTACAGGAGAAAATGTCACTCAAGGTGTCTGTGTCTGTACAGGGCACTGCAAAACACTTGAGGGGTAAACTAATACGTAGACCCTGAAAACGTAAGGCTGAAGTAAGTATTTAGGCAGATATTCTGAAGTTAGAAACAAATCAAGCAGTACTTACTGAAAACAAAGAATTAGCTTGTCAAGAATGATGAAAAGAGGGGAGTCACGTGAATGGCTACTACTAGTGCTGGCCTCACCACAGCTTCACTCTACTGGGATAAAGTGCTCCTTTGCTTCTTCTCTTACCAGAAGCAAAACATTAGCACTAATCCAAAGATGAGAAGCAGGGCACAGCCTTGTCCCAGATGATACTTATTTTAGCCTTTTCCTGGTAGATGCCTTGAACAGAAACCAGACCAATCAGGAATGTCAACCACAGACACTCACTGCCAAATCAGAAATAGTCAGGATTCAATGCACTCGGCTTCTTCTCTCACCACGAATAGAATACAAGCACAAATTCCACTACAAACTACTGAGAGGCAGAATGTGGGATCTCCAATAACTGGTGGTCTTGCAACAGATGTTTAAAGGTACAATGAAACAAACTGGGTAATATCCTAAGCACTGCAACGTGCACTTCACAGTTAGATTTGAAAAAGGGGATAACTTAAGCTTTAGCTGTCTAAGTAGAGAGTCAAAAATTTCAAAAGAGCAAGACAGATGGAAAGGGTGTGTGCACTTTTTTATTCTGGCTCTATGGAATACAGTGGGATGGCCAATAAATTTAAATAGTTGAAGGGGATGTATTTCACAAAATGATAATTTTGTACTTACTCACAACAGGCAGTGAAAGGGGAGAGGAAAGGAGATATGTGGTCAGATTAACATAAGGGGCAGGCTGCTAGAAAGACAATTATGTTTAAAAACACAACAGCAGTGGTAGTGGGGGTGTGAAAGAAAATTTTGAAAATTTCTGTGCGATTCATGAGAGACACAGTTTTGATCTCTTTCTAAGTTTTAATATGCAATTAAAAGCAGAATACAAATAAAACACAATGTAAAGAAAACAAAATCACAACATACAAATAGAAGAAGGCAATAAAGTAATACAAAATACAAGAAAGCAAAAGCAAACTTAACCCTTCCCTCACAGCAAGTTGTGGCTCAGTCTGTGTGAGCTTTTCCAGCATCCTTCTCCAATGGAGAGGGGCAATCCACCCAATAAAATGCTATTTTGGAGTACGTTCAGTCAGACCTCTCAATTGTCCCTATTTTTTCATAAGAATGTTCCAGCTTTCAGGTCTGATTTACCTCTGCACGTGATGTCCCTATTTATGGAGGTATGTCCTTATTTCCAAGCTTAATTTTAGCTCTTCACACAATTTTCCAAATCCCCTCCTCATCACACATGATTTTTGAAATCATCTAGTACTCAGAAACCTACAATACATGACCAACACACTACTGGAACCAATAATTTAAAGAAAGGGAACACATATCCTGTAATTCCATTTTTCAGGAGCAAAACCAAATGACCTGCTTGGCAGAATTTTGCATTGCAGTTCACTCTAGTATACAGATTTTAAATTGTCTGTTGGATAATGTGCTGACATTGTTCCATAACTTGTCAGTCTGTTTTTAAATGCGTTTCAGAGCAGTATCCCACATTCTTCCTAGAAGCAGGAAAAGTTATGTTCTATTTGGTACTCACATTTCTTGCTAATAAAATGTTTGGCTGGAAGTATCTATTTTCAATGAATGCAGGTTAGGAGGTATGGTTCAGGCAGTACTATAAAATGGAATAATAGGGCATGAACAGCAAAAGATAAGCAACTGCAAGGGCCAGATAAGTAAAAAAGAAGAAAAAAACCTACCTAAAAGTAGACTCTTTGTTTAAGCTTTTATAACCATGGTTGACTATGCAAAAGAATCTAAAAGCAGCAAGGGGTTACACATGACTCCTTAGCACTCCTTCCTCCCGTCAGTCATTACACTCAGTGATGATATCAAATACGTTATAAACATTTATGTTGTCTTCTTTTATCATCCCCTCACTTGTCATTCCTGCTGCATGCTCCCACATGCTCCATTTATTTCTCTTAGTACCAGCATATTTTCCAGGATTTCTGAACAGAGACAAAGTACAACTGCATAAGTGAACTTATCATAACAGCAGATGGCTGAATGATCACTACTGCAGTAGCCTTAGCTAAATGGGTTAGATCCTGTCAAGGATATAACAGTCAGCCAGCTTCCAAAGCTTCCATGTACTGAAACCAGTCAAGCTGACTAAAAAGACAAGTTTGGGTGCCATGCACTTCGAAGCTTTCGCGCCAACAGAGAGAGGGAGGATGAGCCCTGAAAGAACAATGCTTAGGGGCTCCTTCTTACCTTCACAAGAAATGAATTATCCGAAATTCTAAAAGATTTAGTTCTGACAAGACAGTACCACAGTTGTCTGTGAACATCCAAGGTATGGGCTACCCTTTCTTCCTCATTTTAGGTTCAGAAAAGAAAACAAAGAGATGGATAGCTTGGCTCCCTACTAAAACGACGGCTCTTGAAATGCCAGCTGCTGAAAAGCCAAAAAAAGAAAAAAAAGACTGCAAACAAAATTGCAAAAATCATTCTTCTGCTTAAAACTTCTTTTTACAGGAGGGGGAACCCCCACACCCCCCAAATTGTCACACATCAGAGAACAGGGAATATTCTGAAAAATGGCATCTCAGGCTTAGTATATGTAAGTCCATTTATTCGGACATTCAGTGTCTGCTTTTTGGGACTCACTTTAGTGGATCAAGACATTTCAAATGATTACTGGATAGTCTGGCTTAAGTAAACCCTAACACCACTTCAGGCATAAAAGAAGGATTAGTTCTCAAAGAAACCCTATCGCTGTGGAAAAATGGGATAGGCTAGACTCACCATAAGAGCTTGCAACTTGGATACTCTTCTTGCAGAAAGGTCAGGCCAATCAGTAAAACAGCTTTCCATGTTAAGAACCTCAAGTCAGCTAGGTTAGCTAGTTCAAATGGAGCAAGTGTTAGTTTCTCTAACACAAAATTCAAATCCAAAGGAAGGCCAGTCAGTTTTCCTGGAGACGTCTTATGCAATATCCCTTTCAAAAACATTTTGACATGAGAATGCATTGAAAGTGGAGGATTCATGGGGAGACATGCTGAAATGGCTGATAAATGAACCTTGGTAGTGGCATAAGGAAAGGACACAGGATAGTAACAAATACAAATATTGTAAACCCAGAGAACAGCCCTGAATAGGTGCTGGTTATGTTTTTGGCACAAACTAGAAAACATTTTTCCATTTGCTAACAAATGATTTTCTAGTGGTAGGATTTCTTACCTCCATTAGTATCTGCTGCAAGTCCTCAGTAAACAGCGGCCTAAAGAATATTAAGACCCTATCATCCAAGCAGTCAGCTGACATCATCAGGAGTTGGGATGTATCGAACACATCTGATCTTGTGGGAATAGATCCATTCTGTGAGGAAACGTGCATTAATTACTTTTGGCCATTTCCAAAGGAAGGGAGAACCACTGTTGCTTCAGCCAGAGTGGAGTCAACACGATCTTGGAGGATTCCTTCTGAATCTTCAGATCTATCCAGATATAATTGGAAATGATGTTAAAGCATACAGGAACATTTCTTTCAAAGGAAAAGAAAAAGACAAGACATTTGTCTTCCATGCCTTCTTGTATAGAGACCGGGAGCAGAATCTTACCAACTGATTTTTCAGAGAGGAGGCCAACAGGTTTACTTGTGGAACTCCACACAGATGGATCAAATCTTGGAAGATCCCTTGATCCAATTCCCATTCCTGAGAGTCTGCCCTTGTCCTACTAAGCTTGCATGGCACACAATTTTGCTCTTATCGACCGTCTGATGCCTGTAGAGTGAGATTGTGCTGTGAAACTATATTGCAAGCTAGCATGGGTAGTCTTTAAAGGGGGTACAACCTGGTTTCCCCTTACTTGTTGATTTACCACATAACCGTGGTATTGTCTATAACAACATGAAGAGGTCCCAGGAACAAAGATGATTCACACAGTTGAGTGTCTTGATCAGGGCCAGCATCTCTTTCAGATTTATGTGTTTGCATCTGTCCTTGGAGTTCCACATACCTTGTGATTTTATCTCTCCTGAAACTTCTCCCCAAGCAATACCCAAGGCATCTACGATGAATAACTGCTTTGGAACAAAGAGGAAGAAGGGGAAACCTGGTTTTAGGGATAATTGCTGTTTCCAACAAGTGATTTCTCTTCTGACAACCCCCAGCAATGGATTTTGAATATACAAAGGATGTTAATGTTAGGACAAAAGAGGCTTCACATACCACTGTATCACCAGAGGTATCATGAGACTCATAGATGACATGAGACTCAAACTCCTGAGGTATTCACTCACAGTGACTGAAGTGGAAAACCTTAGAAATAGATCTAGATAAAGATCTATTTTTTCCCTGGGGAAGAAAAGCTCTTTGAAATGAGGTGTCTAGTTCACATCCCAGGAACACAATTCTGTGTGAAGGAGTAAAAAACAAGACTTTTGAATATTCTCTTGTATAAAAGATCTCTCTCCCAAGCAAGAGGTTCTTGACACTCTGAAAAAGACTGCAAGATAAGCAAGTTGTTTAAATGTGGAAAAATATTGACAGCCTGGAACTAGAGACTTGCGAACACTTGCATGCAGTGAAAAGTCCAAAGGGTAAGGAAGAGAACTGACAATGTGCTCCACAAACACAAAACCTTAATAAACATCTGAATTCTGGATAAACAGGGATATTATAAGAATCTTTTAAATCTAGTGTTACCAGGAAACTTGAATGAGGAGGGAGACGTTACAAGTTGTGTGACGTGGCAGCATTTTGAATTTGGGAACTGTCACACACATATTTAAGAAAAAATGATCTAGAACTGGTCTCCAAGCATTTTATTTCCTTGTTACTGAAACATCCCTGAATAAAAAAATATTCTCAACCTGGAAAGGAGGAACTGGTTTTCTCTCTCTCTCTCTGTGTGACAATCAGCATGCGATGAAAGACAGGTGGAAATAAAAATAAGTCTGATCAGGTAGTGGATTTCCTCTCACTGCCATCTGTAACCTTGATTAATGATGTTATCAACCCATATGTCTGAAATTATCGGTTGCCAAAGAAAAATGTGGAGATTCAGACGTTCTGGAAGGAAAACAGATTGTCAGGGTGAGCTGGGGGAATCAAGGGTCATTAAATAGTCATTCTGACTTGTTAGACTGCCTGTGGAATGCCCTTGGAAAAGGAAGGCTGAACAATCTTAGAGCTTCCCTGTATCGACTTACCCCTTTTATCACACTTTTTGATCACCTCTGCAGCAGACGGGCCAAAAACTAAATATCTACCCAAAGTTGAATTTAAAATCTTATTTATCACATGATCTGGGAGGTTCTGAGAATGCAACCATGCAAACCTCCTCAAAACAGTACCAGTAACCATTGCCCTTGAAGAAGTATCAGAATCATATACCTGTGCAACAGAAGAAACTAAGTTACATAAAACAGGTTTTTCCTCACACAAAGAAACTGCAGATGAAACCTTCCACATTTGTTCACAATTAAGTCAGGACAAACCTTAACAGATGAGCCTAACAAGTGTAAATTCTGAAAATTAGAGATGCAGAAGCATGCACTCTTACCACACCTACCAATAATCTTCCCATCTGTATCTGGACTAGTATTGGAATTAACTGTTTAGCAGCAGAATGACTAACTAAGGCTATAGCTGTTGAATCAGGCCTGGGAAGAGTGTATAAAAACTTAAGATTGAGAAGCTTTATACATCCCTTCTGCCTTCTTAGGGGTAGCTGAACGACTTTCATGAAAATTGCAGGCAGTAACACACACACACATCCTCTAAAGCTGACAGAATTTGAGGAATCAGTGCAGGTTCTGGAAATTACTTCTGTAACAGCTTATAGTATTTTCCTAAGGGCTGAGACATGTATCAGTGTTCTCCCACTGAAACCACTGGCACATTCTAGAAATAGTCTCAATGAAAGAGAACCCAATTCCCCCATAGGGAATATCAGAAACTTAGGTCTTCTCAGAGTTTGAATCAGAAATCTAATGAGAAAACCATATCTGTCCCTTCATTGTCCTATCCAGATTCACAATCTTGAATGTCTTCATGAAAAGAAGTATCCCTCTTTCATTTACTAGAAAGTACTCTACAAGAACGATCAATAGCCTGAATTAAACCCTGAGCCAGACCCAGTAAACTACTTTTGTCTAAAGAAATTTGAGCAGGAGTACATGAATATTTAGTTTTATGTTTCTTTCTAACAGAAAAAAGTGACCAAAAGCATTATTAATGTCAGCACTTCCACAAGGATGGGTATAACATTCTAACTAATCAAAGAAAAACCTTTCCTGTCTCTCCCTTGCCCACTGAGGTGACTCCAACAGCCACAGATGATGTGGTAACCCCTGGTCCATAGTATACATGGGAGGGATCCAGGTACAACAAATGGCCACAGAGTGACCCATCTGCAGTTCAGGTAAATTGCTAGCCTGCTGTGATGGCAAAAGCCATTTGCTTAACTTTCTATTTTTGTGGCTGGAAGAAGGACTAACCATGGAACCAACAGATTTGTTCCATGTTCAAACGAAAAATAGTGCTTCCTTCCCAGGGAAAGCAAGCAGTAAAAGCCAGTAAAAAATTGTGTTACAAGTCACTTTTTTCATACAAACACACAAAAAGCACTTTACTAGCCCAAAAAAGTAACATAAAAAGTGTTTTAAACATTTCTCCACAGGAAAAAATGGTTTTCAATTACTTTAAACAACTTTTAAACTGACACTCCCATTTTTAAAGTACAGTCAAGTCTCATGACAGTCAGTAAAAACAAAAACTCCTAGCATAAAATAACTTTCCTAAACAGGAAAGTACAATAAAAATAACATTTTAATGTGGAAGGTTATTCCCCAAAGGGAACTTTATCTACCCCAGCAAAATAATAAAGGGAACCGTTGAGCCTAGAACGTGCACATAAGAGCTCTCTCTTCAACAGCATGAAAGTTTTGAGGGGATTGGCACTCAAACCTACCTTTTTAGTCAACTCAGCTAGAGCAGAGTGCTTTGGAAGCTCACTGGCTATTATATATTTGGCATGATATAACCCCCATAACGAAGGCTGCTGCAGCAGTGATTAAAATGAACATAAAACACTAGTTTTACCATCTAAAGGTTCTGAATATGTCTTATTCACAAAATCTGGTTTGTAAAATAAAAATCACAGCTTGCACATTACACCACTAAGCAGAGGTTGAATGTATGAGAACTACAGAGATACTTAGTAGCTAGCACAAGTAAAATCAAAAAAAAAAAAAAAAAAACTTAGTAATGTTAAAAAAAACTTACTGCACAGCTCCCTATAACCTGACGTAACAGAATGAAACTGGTTTTGTCTCTATAAATTACAAATGTAAGACTACCTTGGCAAACTCCTGTTTTTTTTTTCCCCTTATTTTCCTATTGTAAATAAAAGCTTAAATGTGTTTGTCAAGGTATATACACATACAAACACAAATACAGTGCCTACATTTTTAAGATATTTTCTCCCATAAAGCTAGAAACCTACTGAAAGCTATACAGCTATTTCTTCCAAGCTATACACTTCTGCCAACATTATGTAATTTGCCATGGCAGATGTCCAACAAATAGAACAACATTCCAAATACATTTCAGAGATCTCTGCTACAGTCATACTTTCTCAGAAGTTGAGTTAGCAGAAAATGCCCCATGTTCAAAATGCCATTATCACATAAGGTGTCTGTGATCTGCAGAGGGGCACAGAAAATACTTTGGGGGTGGAAAAAAGAAAATGAAAAAATGTGCAACACAAGAAATTTTAAAACAAAAAAGCAGTGATATTTCAATGAAAAGCATATGAAAAGTTCAAAGAATTACTTGTTTTGGCAGCAGAGGAGGGCTGTTTAGCCACTCATAGTCTGTGCATTCTGCCATATGGAAAATAGTTTCAGCTCCTATTTTCCTACTTCACACAGCTCGTGAAAAAGCTGCCAGCATCTTACTGGACATCTGCTTTCCTAACTAAACTGTTAACAGAAATACAAAATAAACTGGCCTGTACTGAAACATCTTTTTAGTGAACACTGTCGCATCGCATGAACAAGTCTGTTTCCTCACTTTCTTTACATGTTTATAAATAATAGAAAGTAGGCATTCTTTTTAACAAGCATTATCACAGGCTGCCTTTACATGTAAAGATATCAGCTGTAATGATAGTGAGAACGTTTCCTTCTAAAGGTTATCAATTTCAGTCTGCTTAGCTTCACAAACATACTTGCACATAATACTGCAGAGTTCATCAGAACTGGCCATTAGCCAAACAGACAGGGTTACCAGATTTCACACTTCTGAAACTTTGGAACTATTTGTCTAACAAGAAAAAATGAAGAACACCTTGTAAAATATATTCTATAATACACACTGTGACCAAGCAAACTTGAAATGAAAACAGACATAACCAGATTCGCCAACAGCCACTTTCACCTGTAAGTTAATTTCATGCAGCATTATTCGAGATAAGACACAAAATATTGAACAGTCAGCAAATAGGTGAGATAAATGATGCTATAGTTTAGAAAGCAACAATACAAAGCAACCAACAATTCAGGCAGTTTCTCCAATATCCACTTTTTATTTATGGTTGCAGGGGAGATGCAACTTAACAATATGTCTAGGATGTTGCGGAGGGGGGCGAAAAATCTAGGAAAACCCCACATAGGCACAGTCAGGTCATGCAGACTCCAAACTGAAGGTGGCACTCAAGCTGGGAACTGAAACAGAGAACAAAGTCCAGTGAGGAAGCAGTGCTAACTGCTGTAACGTTTGGGTGTAATAACTAACCTACACAGAGACTGCCAGTATGTTAAGTAAGCAGTACACATTGCTATGATCCACACCTGAATTAACAGTGCATATGACAATACTAGCGAGGTCACTGAAATGTCAGACACATGCTATATGTACTGCGCAAGAGACCTGTGCTACACTGATAATCTGATAGGACATTAGAAGTGCAGTCGGTGAAGATAAATATCTTACCTTTAACAAATGCTGTTATTTCTGACCAGAATCTAACTTTTCATGGCCTCAGACTTCAGCACACAATCTGATTCTAATTCTCCTAGATGATATTAATGTATTTCTCAAAAATATACAAATCTTTAAAACTGGCAAGAATAAAATTTACTTTACTTGAAAAAGAAACTATCAAATGAAGTTCTCTTCAGCCATCCACATAGGATAAAAATGAACAACTTAAAAATGTTTTCCTGTTTGCTCATTTTCAGTTGTTCATTCCACCTAAACTGAATGGTTTTTTTTTTTTTGGAACAGTTGCAAATATCTGCATTCATTTCTGACAGATGAAGTATTTACTATGTATATGTGTGTGTTTTATACATAATTTGTCTATTATTTAGTAAAGCCTCGCTTTTTTTTTTTTTTTTCTGGCTGCAGTTTGAAACCGATTACTATTCTGCTGCTAATCAAATAACATTCCTAAATTGCGGAATTTCCATCAGCAGGTCCTACAAGTCTTCTAACCAGTTTAAGTAATCTTTATCTTTCCACAAAATATACCAGCTCAAAACTGTAATGTAGTCACCCTTTACCTGTATGTGATTAAAAATCAACAGCATTTGCAAGGTTACAAACAGACGTTTACAAAGTAGCAATATTCCAAAGTTACAAACATAAGTCAATTTCCTTCACCAGATTTACATGATTTATGCATTAAACTAACAAATTATATGCAGAGAAATACTTAAGATACTGTTGCCAAAGAATACAATGCGAGTATATTAATTTGATTAAAAAAGTACAGAATACTTTCTGAATGCAGTAAGAAAGAACATTCATCAAAAATCCACAAAACCAAACAAGCACTTTGATAAAGAAGAGACAAAGATTATTATAGAAATGAAAGGTGGGAAAATGTAATCCCACACTAAAGTCAGAAATTAATAAAATAGATAGTGGGGTTTCCTCTGGGTGCTTTGGTTTCCTCCCACATTCCAAAGCATGCAGTAGGTGGATTGGACACTCTAAATTGGCCGTATTTGAGAGTTTGTGCGGGAGTGAGTGGTGCAAATGATCTACCTCAGCAGGGCTAGCCACCCTGCAGTGTAAACCTTGGCTCAAGATAATTGTCACTGCTGAAGTGACATCCCAACCCCATGTGTAATGTGGGAAATGGGGTTGAGGATGGAATGGATGAATGAACAGGAACATTGAGAAAGCTGCAAAGGAAGACCGATAAGTACTTGAAAAATTCTTGCACTTAACATAAAGTATAACAATGAAAGGTTCTTCAAGTACAAAAAGCCAGGAAAGGATTGTAAATACAAAAACATCAAAACGTTCATCTATTTGGACCAGACACTGAGTGACTATATGATGTTAATCGAGAACCACTTTTTAACACTAACTGGAAACAGCATGTATATGTTAAATCAGAGAAAAATATGTGCATGCATATAGTTAATTAAAATCTTAGAAAATGAAGCTTTCACTCTACTAAGAAAGCTTGACTTTGCCAAAAAATCGTGCATAGATGGCATCACAAACTGAGATTTAAAAACTTTAAGAAAATCACTGGCTAAACAATTTAATTTGCTTTTTGAGAAAAGTTACACTACATACTGGATTCACCCCGACTAGGAGACAGTGATGGTAAAGCCAGACTTTAAGGGGAAGAGAAGCAGAATGAAGTGATAAATTCCAGGCCCATCAGTACAGGTAAACTGATACAGAATATTATATGAAACATCTTAATAGACGAGTTTTCAAGACTTCGTTTGTGCAATGTACACCAACATACAAAAACTTGTAACATGACACTTTACAATAATATAAAAGCTATAGAGAATAATACTCAAGTTGATGTTACTTGTGCAGATTTCATAATCGTGCAATCCTGATCCAAAAACAAACTACACATCTAGGATTTTCTCATCCTCCGGTATCTTGGATAAAGGGGGTAGCCTACTGAACAACTAACCTGTTAAGACAAAGACCAAACTGTCTCACAAGGATCTGTTTCGCTCTACCTGTTTAACTTCTACTTGTCAGATCTAGAAATACTTTCAGAAATAGTTTATCCTATTCATTCAGTCTGTCACACTTGACATAGCAGTCCTTGAGGTACTCACTGGATCTGACCTTTTAGCTTTAGTGCTCCAGCCTCTAGCCCCCTTAAAAATGTTTCTTCTAATGATGCTCCTCTCTCCCCAATTACCTCAGATCTCACTTGCCGCCTTAATGATTAGAAGCATGATGGCTGGCAACTAAAGTATTCCCCCTCTACTTTTACAGTAACTGTTTTTGTATCTTCAGTTTTATTCAAATAGTTAAATAGCAGTTAGATCAGCATGTTTTCTAATCATTAGTTCTTCATTTTTCTACCTTTCAAGCCTCACTGGCATTTCTTCCATTTTCTCTCTTCCCTCTAAGTATGCTTAGACAGTTTACTTCTTAGTTTGTGCAGTTTTCATAGAAACAGAATTATTATTAGAAATACATAGTTAGTAGTATATGCATATTTAAATTATTTAAACACTCAAAATTGTTTAATGTAGTTAAAGCCAGTGTAGTATTCTCTTAAAAGTTCTTAGTCATGGAGAAACAGCCTAGTTTTAAAAAGTGCACTAAATGTTCTCCCAGGAAACCACCACAAGATCCCTATAACTCGTGCATGCTCTGTTTAAGAATGTTCCATTTGTATGCCAACTGTGAGATCATGTTAAGTTTGGAGCCAAGTCTTTGGACAACAGGAGAAAGAAATTGATAGTTAAGATTTCCTTCTGTCAGATCTAGACACAGCAAAGTCAAACAAGGCTCCCAAGTCCAAAGATATGGATCACAAAAAGTGGCCCAATGACTCATAGGTTCCTTCTTCTACCACTAAGATTCCTAAGCTGGAGGAACCAAGAGCTCAAAAACCAACATATACTCCACCACTGGATTGGGGGCTTATGGGATACAATTTTCATTTTGGACTCTTCTCCCAAGATTTCCAATAAGTTCAAGCTTCCAGTTTCTTGTCCATCCTCTAATGTTTTAGTCCATTCCTTCAGGTCATTCAAGGAGTACCTTGCAAGCAGATCTAGACCACTGGAAAGAGATATTTCTAAGAACATAGACCAAGATGGGGTCATTCCATCTCCCTTGGCTCACAGGGTGATCAAAAGGCTCATGGGTTTATACCCGGATAATGACCACCAGGGCTTTTACAAGTTTAGCCACACAACTAAACCAAACTGCATTCCCTTGTAACATGTGTCTTCATTTTTTGGGGGGGAGGTTGTTTGTTTGGAGCCTGCTAAAAAGTTATGTGGGGGGCTATGTTAGTTAGGGACAGATTACTGTTGGCCAATGTCTATAAAAAGGGAGATGGAGGCCAGCCCAGGTATGACTTTATGATTACCCATCCAATAATCAAGATTACATTCGAATACGGGTTGGAATAGAGACTGCTTCACATAGATAAAGAGCCTATTCCAGAGCATGGGGATCTTTTGAGTCACATATATGTCTCGTCAGCATGTTCCATTTATGTTGTAAGCAAAGTTCATGTCCCTGAATCTAGTGTTTCTGGTGTTGCTTTTTTTGCAAATTTGCAAAAGCTTTGTCAAGGCTGGATCTAAGGATGCTTTATATGCCAAACACAGATCACCTCTCAACAACCAGTAGGAGACAGAGTTCTAAGGTGATCTGTATAGGACAATGTGTTAGTACCCTGGATTCTCTTGGTGAGAAACCTCTGGGAGTATTCCAACTGCTGCATATGCCTAGTCAGGTACATGACTAAGGGAGCATTGCACTCCATGATGAGTCTGATAAGAGATGAGTAGAGTGGTACTATAACTTCCTTGGATCTGGATGCTGAGCAATGTAGAATGACCTTGTTTCTACTACCTAGGATTTGGCCCTAGTCCAGCCATCCTTGTTCCCTCACTGGCTCACCTCTTGGCGCATGTATATTTGGAACCTGTGACCCAAGGGCCAATGCATCTAGCCTCTTTGGCACCAGGAATATAGGGTCAGACTCACTCAGATTGTTCCTGACTCAGTTGACAGTCTTGGAGTTGGTGGCCTTGGACTCTTAGTTTCCGGCATCAGATCCAGCCTCTCTTTTAGGTCTGGGACTCGCCTTCTTTAGCTGTGATTGCTCTTCCGAAGGGAGGGACGATACTGTCTATCTATGGGGGACATTTCTTTGGATCCAGCAGAATTTTGGTTGGTTTCCAGATGCTGGGAAGGATGATTTCATCCCCCAAACCAGGGGCTTCACAGGTCCCCCCAGTCTTGGTTCTATCCCTTGTCATTTACTCATCTGTCTCCTTTTTCTCTTCAAACACTCACATGTCAGAGTCATTCCAGCAGTCCCAAATTCACTGCGCATAAGCAGACCTGGCCCTGTGAGGATTCAGATGACTCATCCCCTAAAATACAGCAGAAACATCAACTCTCAGTTAGTCTCCCCTAACCCGGATACAGATTCTGAGGACAGAGGGGATTCCTCATAATACCCTCTAAACGACATCACATTTGGTGAGATACTACAGTTAATGCACCAGAGGAGATCTTGGCCCATAGATCAAGCCTCTAAGGACAAGGAGGTATTGTGAGAGGCCTACGGAATGACACAATCTGCATACTGGGTGGTACCTTGGGTGGAGAAATGAATAGAGCATTGAGTTAGGAGGTCTGAGCAGGAGCCTGACAACTGCAAACTGATACCACAATAGACGAAGATCCACCACCCCACTAAACAACCCGCACATTGAGTGAAATCACAAATAATAGTGGATTCCATCATTGTGGTGGCAGTCATGGAGAGAAAGGGAGAGCTCCTAACAAAGTCCACAGCAATGGATAGGCTTGGAATGTGGGCACATGCTTTGGGCACTTTTGCCTTGCACATCTTGAATTATTCTACCCACATTAATACAGTGGATATAAAAAGTTTACATACCCCTGCTAAAATGCCAGGTTTGTAATAAAAAAGATGAGATCACAATAAATAATTTCAAAACTTTTCCCACCTTTAATGTAACCTATAACCTGTATTGTATTGAAAAACAAATCTGTTAGGGGAAAACATATAAAAAATTAAAAACGTGCAATACGCTGGTTGCATAAGTGTGCACACTCTTAAGCTAATGCTTTGTTGTGTGTGCACATCCTTAAACTAATACTTTGTTGAAACACCTTTTGATTTGATTACAGCATTCAATCTTCTTGGGTAGGAGTCTATCAGCATGACACATCTTGGCTTGGCAATATTTGCCCACTCTTCCTTGCAAAAGCACTCCATATCTGTCAGATTGCGAGGGCATCTCTTGTGCACAGCCCTCTTCAGGTCATCCTACAGATTTTCTATTTGATTTAGGTCTGGGCTTAGGCTGGACCATTCCAAAACTTTAATTTTCTTCTGCTGAAGCCATTATTTTGTTGATTTGGATGTATGCTTGGGGTCATTGTCATGTTGAAAGGTGAAATTCCTCTTCACCTTCAGCTTTCTAGCAGATGCCTGAAGGTTTTGAGCCAAAAGTGACTGGTATTTGGAACTGTTCATAATTCCCTCCACCTTGACTAAAGCCTCAGTTCCAGCTGAAGAAAAGCAACCCCAAAGCAGGATACTGCCACCACCATGCTTCACCATGGAGATGGTGTTCTTTTGGTGATGTGAAGTGCTGTTTTTGCACCAAATATACCTTTTGGAATTGTGGCCAAAAAGTTCAACCTTGGTCTCATCAGACCATAACACATTTTACCACATGCTTTTGGGAGACTTGATGTATTGTTTTGAAAATTTTAGCCGGGCCTGGATGTTTTTCTGTACAAGAAAAGGCATCCGTCTTGCAACCCTACCCCACAGTCCAGACATATAGAGAATATGGGAAATTGTTGTCATGTAGTACACACCCAAAAATACCCAAGGTGTCCAGAAAGTCCAGAAGTCATTATCAGTTTAGAGTGCTACCATTTGGTCTCGGCACAGCCTCCAGGTTATTCACAAAATGTGTTATCAAAATTGCAGCTCATCTGCGACTTCAAGGACACAATTTTTCTACTTATTTGGATGATTGGCTCCTGGCTGTCCCCTCAATGGAGTCTTTCAGCAAGCCAGAGATTATCTTCTCTATCTCTGCCAGTTCCTAGGCATCTCAATGAATATTCCAAAGTTAAACTAATCTATTAGTCAGAGGTTGGTATCTAAGTTTTCATCCAGATACTATTCTTAACTATTTCTCTCCCATAGGACAGAATTAAGACCTTCCAGCCTATGGTCAGACTTTTACTAAGCAACAGCAGCCTTAATCCTTAGAGTCCTACGGTTGATGGAATCTTCAGTTTTCATGGTGGAATTTTCAGCCTTCACATGAAAATTCTTCAAGACAGACAGCGGTCTCAGAGTCTTCCTCCTCTGTCCAAGCCAGTTATCATTCCCAGCTCATGGAAGAAACATCTTCTGTAGTAGTTACATTCTCCTTTAATCTAGACATGAAGACAGTTCATATCCTCTCTCCAGTAGCGATGGTGACCATGGATGCATCCTACCTTGGGGGGGGACATTTCAAAGATGGATGACAGAGGACCATCCACACATAATGGAGTTGAGAGCAGACCTCCTAGTGTTACAGGAACTTCAGGACTTCCCTCAGAGTATGATAGCCATCCAAACAGACAACATGACAGTAGTTTGATACATTAACAAGTAAGGAGAAACCAGATCCTATCTAGCACACTTAGAAGCTATGAATGATTGGCAATTCCCAATGAGCAAATGCCTTGCACCACGTTCTGACTGCAACACATGTTCCAGAAGTTTCTAAAAGTCTGGTAGACAGGCTCAGCAGAAATCTCTTGATGCCTTATCAGGGACCCTAACCAAACCTTCAGTCACTAGGACACCACCTACTTCAATCTATTTGCCATCCCTCACAATATCAAAAGCAGTAGTTGCTCTGCCTCAATTTCCCTCTAGAATATCCACCAAGGGACACTATGTCTCAATAATGCCCCCCCCCCCCCGATCTCCTTTATGTATATTTTCCTCATGTTCATCACACTGGCCACTGCTTCAGTAACCTTTGCTATATGGGTTATATTTGGCCAAGGATATAAACCAAAGCTTCAGGACACCTTCCACGTGTCCAAACTGTCAGGCAGCAACAGCTGAGCTGACTAAAAGACAAAACCCTTCAGGGCTTTATTCCTACCAAACAGCAAGCTCCTGTGAGGCTTTTGAGGATCAACAGTCGACTTGTGCTGTTCAGAAAACTTAGCATGTATGTACCCTACCAGAATTTCCCTATACAGTAGTAGTTCACTGTGTCTGGCTCAATGTTTTATTCAGGCTACTGATCCCACTTGTAAAGTAGTTCCTAGTGAGAAGGATACTGCCTTTCCTGAAAAGATTCTAAACCTGGACAAGAGGATGAAGGGAGAGATACAGAGTTTTCTCCTCAGATTTCGGATTCAGACGAGAGATCAGTTTCTGAGTCTCTTTGTGGGAGGGGTCTCTTTCTCCGAGACTATACCTAGAACATGCCAGTGTATGCAGTGGGAGAACATTGAAGTTTCTCAGTCCCTAAGAAAGTACTATAAGCTGTTACAGAAGAAATTTCCAGAACTTGCACTCATTCCTCCAGTTCTGTCTGCTACAGAGGATGTGTGTTACTGCCTGCAATTTTCCTGACAGCCACCCAGCTGTCCCTACAAAAGCAGATGAAATGTATAATGTTCCTCAGTCTTTTAAGTTTTTATACACTCTTCCCCAAACTTAATCCAGCAGTTATAGCTTTAGTTAATCCTTCTGCTGCTAAACATTAGCCAATTCCAATCCTACCATTTCAGAATGTTTAGTTTTCGGGCTCGTATGTTTAGGGTTGTCTTGACTAACTGTGAAAGTATGAGGAATGTTTTGTCTGCAGATTCTTCTTGTGAGGAAAAATCTGCTTTAAATAAACTTATTATATTGTCATTATTCATTGTATACAGTGTGTATGACTGCTGATACTTTTTCAAGGGCTATGGCCACTGGTTATGTTTTTAAGAGATTTGCGTGGCTGTGTTAACAAAACCTCCAACAGGTTAAAAATGAGATTTTAAATTCTTCTTTTGACACAGATTTAGCTTTTGGCCCCTCTGCTGCAGAGGTGTTCAGTAAGTATGAAGAAAGGGGTAAGCTGATACAGGGAATCCCCAAGATTTCAGCCCTCCTTTTCCAAATTTTCCAAGGGCTTCTCTAACTCTTCATCAAATTTATTTTCTAAACAAAAAAAAGCATCATTACTGAATTATCACTTATGACATTGACAATCATACAGTCATTGTAATTCTAACATTATACAGTTTATGCAATTCCTGCCTTCCTTAAACCTCATTCATCCACAAAAACATTATTCTACATGTATTGTTCCCACAATTAACATTTTTTCTATGTTATTTGCTCCAACCCTTTTGCAAAGGTCCCACTTCCAATTCTTTATTTTTTTCCCTGTTATTATATTTTACTACTCATATGGTTGGTTTAGGCTTTGATTTCCATTTTCTAGCAATTGC
Organism: Protopterus annectens; assembly: GCF_019279795.1. Taxonomy (NCBI): domain Eukaryota; kingdom Metazoa; phylum Chordata; order Ceratodontiformes; family Protopteridae; genus Protopterus; species Protopterus annectens. Next base: position 664,313,549 of record NC_056731.1, read on the forward strand.
TTTTCTGGCAGACACCACAATTAAACTAAGCAAGGCCTTACTGTGTCTATACAATTCTGTTTCTCTAGCACAGCTGAAAAAGATCCCTCTCCATAGTTGCACCTATTTGCTCACCCATTATTTCTAACAGAATAGTCTGCAGGGGAATTTTTAAAATCTGCCAACTCATTGCACTCCCAAAAGTATGTTCCCAATTATTTACTTCTTCCCCATCATACCTCCAACATTTGCAATCTACCTGAGGAAAAATTCTTTGGAGTCTGCTTGGGGAATAAAAATACCTATGCAAACACTTCCAAGCAAAAATCTTAAAGTTTCTATACTTTGTTGCATATTTAGTGGCCATGCATATATCCTCTCATAGGTTCATAGGTTCATAGATTAGTACTAAGCTAACTGCCCTTGTGAGTCATTTTAAGCCTAGCCAATTATCCCTTGTGAGACTCGAACCCCGCACCTTGTGTTTATAAGGCAAACACCTTAACCATTAGGCCACCCTCCCACCCCTTGTTTCTTTGTGAATTACTTATCCAGTCTCTCTTCCCAATCCTTTTAACCTCCTCTGATTAGCCCTTTTTAACAGCAGCTTCTTTTCTAGAGTCTACTAAAAACTCTACCTGTGCTGATCTTTCACTTAGCACCCCCCTATTCTTTTCTCTGTTTCTCTTTATCTATAATCTAATATCAATCCTTGATAGGGAAAGTAGCCCAAATGCGTTTGTGGCCTCATCCCATTCCCTCTCTAATTATTTGCTTCCAACACCTTGGTTCCTCTGCCAGTTTTCTCCAGTAAATGTCAGCCCTCCTCTAGCCTATTATTCCTCATCCAGTCTTTTACAAAACAAAATAAATGTCTCAACAAAATGTAGGTATTCTGACATTTAAGAAGAAATTGAAATGGGGCTCCAAGAAGAATTCTGGAAACTCCCCAAAACAGGGACAGCTTAATAAGGCATCCCCCCCACCCACACACACACACCACACAGGCATCCCCTTTTTTCCTACCAGAAAGTCCGAATATCCACTTTTCTCTGACAACATAATTTCAGGCAAACAAGTTCTGAAGATCATTCATCAAGGTTACAGATACTAACAAAAGGAAAACAGTTCTTTTCAGGGGTAATTACTTACCGTCCAGAGCAGACTATTTTGTTTTCACTTGTCCAACACATGCTGTCCCAGGGAGTGACAGAACCAGTTCTCCCTGCGCCAGGGAGTGACAAAACCAGTTCCACCATCACAGATGGGAAAGAGGCTTTATTCCAGGATGATTTTAGTGCCAAACAAACAATGCTTGGACATCAGTTCTGGATCTTTCTTTCCTAAACCCTTTTCTGAAAGTACCCACATTCAAAATGATGCCACTTCACATCCCGTTACCTCTTCTACCAAGTTTCCCAGTAACAACATATTTAAATGATGCTTATCATCACATTCCCATTTATTCAGACATCAGGTGTTTCTTAAGAATTTCTGTCTCTGGATCACATTATCAGTTGTCTGCCTTACAATTTGGACTATCTACTGCACCAAGAGTGCTCACAAAGTCTCTCGCTCCAGTTATAGCTCATTATACATTACACAATATCCCAATTTTTTTCATATTTAGATGACTTGCTTATCTGAGCAGTCTTAAAGTGCCAGAAATCTCTTTCTTTCTCAGGTTAGAAATTTATTACACAAGCTGGGATTCCAAGACAACATTCAAAAGACTTTCTTGACTCCTCCACACAGTAAAGCATTTCTGGGATGTCAACTATACACCCCAGCTCAAACAGCTTTTTTTCCACAGAGAAAAAAAAAACAGATCTATAGCTAGATCGGTTTCTAAAGTTTTCCCCTCTTGCTTGGGTCACTGAGCAGGAATACCTCAGGATTCTGGGTCCTGTGGCTTCTATGATTCCCATGAATATAAAAAGAATGCTAAGCCACAACGGTTACTTCCAAAAAATCATAAACTTTTATTGATAAAACACATTTGTCTTACTTAACAATAGAACTTCTTCAAATATCTACATGTATTTGGCAGTTGTATGTATTCCAGTATATTTGCCAGTATAGTGCTCTTAATTGCTATACCGGACAATATACTGGAATGCATATAACTGGCTAGGGCTGAATGAACAAGCATCAACTGCACTTCTTTTAAAACTAAAAGCACTGAAAAAGATAAGTTTGCAGGACTGATTGGTTATAGGCAGAGTCATATGATGTTTATGATTATTTTACTGCTACTTTTTCTTAGGTATATTTCTTTCAAGTATGTCTTTTGTGGGTGTCTTTTTAAGAATTTTAAGATGCATGGAATTTCAAATAGATTTTACTGATCATGTGATTTTTAGATAGTATTTAAGTGGACTGTTTGTAAATGTGGATATCTGATGAGGTTTTACTATTAATTGCTTCCATTGTAGCTTAGCATTCCTTTTGTTGTTTTGGTTGGAGCTTGTGATATCGTTTTTGGACTTACTTTCATGAATACCCCTGGCAAAACTCCACATGAGAAAGGTACAGTGGTGTCTTAAGTCTGTTTAGGTGCAGCACTGACACCCCTTATCTTTTTGGATCCCAGTACTGGGGTTTGTCAGAAGAGAAATCACTTTGTGGAGGCAACAGATATCCCTAAATCCAGGTCTCCCCTTTTCCCTCCCTGTTCTAAAAAAGTCAGTCACAAAACATGCTTTGGGATGTTGCAATGTCAGAAGGCATAAAAATGCAAGGTGTGTGAGACACCAAGGACAGACGTAACCACATAAATATAAAAGAGGATGTTTGCCCTGATCAAGGCCCTCAATTTTCTGAATCATCTTTGCACATTGGTTGCTCTTCAAGTTATTAAGAGACAATACCACAGTCATGTGGTACATCAACAAGCAGGTGGGAACCAGGTCATACCTGCTCTGCAGACTAGCCATGTTAACTTGGGACATAGCTTCATAGCACAGTTTCACTCAACAGCATCCTATATTATATTAGAGCAAAATTATGTGGCAGACAAGCTGGGCAGGTCAAGGGCAGACCTTTACAAATGGAAGCTAGATCAGGGTGTCTTCCAAAATTGATCCATCTGTGGGGAGTTCCCAAAGTAGATCTATTTGCCTCCAATCAGAATGATCAGCTGGTAAGATTCTGCTCCAGGACTCCAGGAGAGAAGGCCTGGAAGACAGATGCCTTTTCTTTTCCTTGGACAGGAATGTTCCTGTATGCTGTTCCACCCTTTCCACTAATATCCAGGGTACTTCTGAAGTTTCAGAAGGAATCCCCCAAGATCATTTTGGCGACTTCCTTCTGGCCCAGGCAACTGTGTTTTTTCTTTCTTTTGGAAATGGCCAGGGACATTTACCACAAGCTTCTTCGCAAACTGGATCTAATCACACAAGAAGATTGTGTTTGATACACCTTGACATCAACCAACTTCAAATGAAGGTAGGTACTAATTGAGGCAAGAAAGCATGCTACTAGAAAATCATATATATTAGTAATATGGAAAAAGTTTAGTGTGTGTCAGCAACATAAACAGCATCCATTCAGGGTCAGTTGTTCTCTGCTTGACATCAACCAATGATGTCAACCAACTTCAACTGAAGGCAGGTACTAATTGCGGCAAGAAAGCCTGCTACTAGAAAATCATATATTAGCAATAAGAAAAAGGTTTTCTTGTTGGTGCCAACAACATAGCCAGCACCCATTCAGGGTTAGTTTTTCTCTGGATTTACAATATTTGTCTGAGTTGGTATCCTATGGCCTTTTTTACTCCACTATCAAGGTTCATCTACGAGTCATTTTAGTATGTCAGTCCATGGATCCCCTCCCAGTTTCATTATAGTCTCACATGAAAATGTTTTGAAAAGGGTTTTACATAAGACATCTTCTAGAAAACAGGTGGCTCCTCATTAAAATCTTAATTTTGTGTTATTGAAGTTAACACTTCCTCCATTTGAACCAGATAACCTGGCAAACTTGGGGTTCTTAACATGGAAAACAGTTTTACTGATTGCATCTCAGATGCTGTTCCTGCAGATGTCAGAGCAATCTATTATTGTAAGTCAACCCTATCTAATTTTCTACAGGAACAGGGTTTTATTAAAGAATTAATCTTTTATGCCTAGAATGGTATCAGAGTTTACTTTAAGCCATACTATCTGTATCTCGGTTTTCTTTTTTTGAATCCAAAAATGAGGAAGAAAGGATATTCCATATCTTAAATGCCCAAAGACAACACAGGTACCATCTTTACAGAAGTAAATCTTTCAACTATTTGGGTCAATTGTTCCTTTTTTGTGAAGGTAAGAAGGGGCAGCCTGTGTCAAAACAGACAATAGCCTTAGACAGCTGGTTGGGAATAAACATTTGTTATACTCACCACAACAAAACTACCCCAGATAGGGTCAAGGCCCACTCTACCAGGGGCTTGGCTTTCTCTGACTTTTCAGAAGGGGTTGTATTCTAGAAGCTGCAACATTGTAAAAGTATGTACAGAGGACCAAAGTACTACAAGACTGATTCTATCTCTAGGTCTAGGTCAGGCTTTGCAAGGACCATTCCCCCAGGGGCTCTTGGACTCTTCTCCCTCCACCTCTCAAAATGTAATAAGCTAGGGTAACCTACCCATACAGCTGAGGCTATTACAGTAGTGATCAATATGATGAACATAGTACAGTTGTGTAACTAAACTTACCATAACAGAAGATGTTTGCATGGTCATTGCTACAGCCACCATCCCCTTTCTCCATTCCCTTCGTTTTTTGGTGTGCTGTTGATCCCAGGGTATAGTTTATTTATTTTTGTTCTTCCTATTATTGTTCTTTCATGGCTAAGCCTACCTCTCTCTTTTGGTCGGAAAGTTCTAAAGGGCTTAGCACCCAAATTTGTCTTTTAGTGAGCTCAACTCAACTTGCCTGACAGATAGGAGGCTTAGCAGCCATCTTTGTCAGGATATAACCCATATGGCTAAGGCTACTGCAGCAGTGATCATTCAAACATCTATTGTTATGGTAAGTTTACTTACACAATTGTACTTCTTACAGGCTCATAGGTAAGTACTAGGCTAATTTTAAAATTAAAAAGCCTAACTAATTTCATTTTATGTGCTTGAAATAACCTCTCCCATTTGGTTATAGTTTGGCCTTGCCCATCTCACAGTTGATAATTATATATTACCTCTAATGCAAATAAATAGGATCATACCATTGACAATTTAAGGGTACTCATGCATGGGATAAAAAACTTAGGAGCTGCATCTGTCCATTAGTAGTACAGGAGGCAGTTATGGGTTAAACTTTGCTTCTAAACTGTGCTTGAAAACGGACAGGAACGAACTTCGTTTTATGTGGCTGGGGAGTATGTTCCACAGCAAGAGTATCCTCTGCGAAATGTACCTAGCCCGCCAAACCATTCCGTTGATGTTGCAGAACAGGTTTAGATCCCTAAACCAAGTATTTCTGATGCCATTTGACTTGCTGGTGTACAGTAAATCAATCAGTTATGGGTTGGAGGATGCCCTATACGTCAGACACAGGTCACCCCTTAGCAGACTGTAATATACAGAAAATAGTGACAGGGCTTTGAGTCAATCCATATAGGACATGTTGTTCAGGACTTGTATCCTTTCAGTAAGGTATCTCTGTGGGTGTGCCAGCTGTTGCATGTTCAGATACGTGCCAAAGGGGACATTAGATTCAATAATTGCCCTAACGAGGGCTAAATAAAGGGGGACAATGACATCCCTTGATATGGACACAATCCCTTTGTTTATAAACTGTGCAACATAAAAGTACATTCTTGCAACAATAGACACATGTTGGTCAAAAGTTAGGTCATTGTCCACATAAGTTACCAAATCCCCAACAACAGAGTCAGTTCTTAGGGGTATACTGTCAATGCGGTAATTCCCTGGAGAAGATGACTATCCAAAGGATACAATAATGCATTTTCAAGCATTTAGTTTCAGATCATGACTTTGCCATCAGTTATTTGAGACAACCCTTCCTGCAGGATGGCTAAGTTACGTAGGGATTCCATGACTGCTCCTAGCTTACAATCATCTGTAAACTTAGTCAGCTAGATGTCCAAGTTTCTGCAAAATGCCAGGAGGTACAAAGTAATAGTCATCCTCACAGCATCCAGGTCTATACACATTTGGTGGTTTCCACTTCTAAGTCCTCATCTGAAGGAGCCCCCATGGCTACTTGAGCCTTTTTGGATCTAATCTCCCATTTCTCAAGGAAGCCAAACCAAGTCCATCACAGCCTGAAGTTAACCGCTTGATTTCTCCAATTCTAATGATGGCAAAAGAAGAGCCACTCCCTCAAGAAGTGATCAGAATAATATTAGCTTCTAAAGATTTAATGCAGCAAGTGGACGAAATTAATTTCTTGTGCCTGCCGTCACAACGTAGACCCCTTTTCAGCATCTACATCAGACATTCTGCAATTGATTTTCTCTCTTTCTTATGTAGGCTCAAGTTTTTCCATCAAGATACAATTGGAGGTTATTTTCTCTTTTTACATTGGCTTTCAGTAATGCTCCTCAACTTCTCACAAATTATGTAAGGCATTCTTCACTGGCACCTTTCTGCTGAGGCCACCAATTAAAGACTTGGTTCCTCTTTCGGACCTAACTTTTGTACTGGAAGATCTCACCAAGTCACATTCTGAACTAGCTTCCTCAGCAGACCTCAAGTTTCTTCTTTGGAAAACCTTATTTTCTGGTAACAATTACTTCTGCCAAGAGAATTTTGGAGCTTTATGTTCTGCCATTGTCTTCTCCCTACTTTTTTCCCCATAAAGACAGAGTTTTCTTAAGAACAAACTCTTTGTTTATTCCCAAAATGGCTTCGGAATCTAACATTTCTCAACCCATTCACTTCGTCTCTCACAGTGATAGCAAATAAGAATATATACTGCATGCCTTAGATATGCACAGACAGTTACATTTTTACCTCCACAGAACAGAATCGTTCAGAAAAAGATGAGCAGCTTTTCATTTCCTTTACTCATAACAATTTGGGACAAAGGGTACTTAAAGATTTCACCATAAAGATAGCAGTCCAAATGCATTTCATGCATCTACAATCTAATAAACAAACCTTTCCCTTCCAACCCGAAAAGCACATTCCACAAGAGATATGGCAACTTCTATAACCTTCTTCAGAGCCTCATTACAGCACATTTGTGAGGCTGCTGCTTGGTCTTTCATGCATACATTTATCAAACATTACAAGCTGGATTGTGCCTCCAGAGCTAGAGCACTCTTTGGTGATGCCATCCTGAATGGGCTCCTGTCAAAGTGCTACCCAGAGTCACCATGGCTTGGGATTCTCAACCATAAGTCAGATTGGAGGGACTGAATGAACAGAATACAAACATTATGTGCTTCCTATAATGATAGATCCTTTCCTCCTTTCATTCTAATCCATCCGATACGACCCGATACGAAAAGCCACCCCCCTTCCCCCTTCCATTTTATATGACCTGAAGTATCTTAAGGACTAAATAAATTGTTTCCTTATTTGCTCAAATACAGATGCCTAGTTTCTAAGACATCAAAAAGATCTGAGGTAATCAGGGACATCAGGGAATTACAGGAAGAGAAAGTCTTAAAGGGGCTCGTGGCTGGGACAATAAAACCATCTGGTTGGATCCGACAAGCAGATCAAGGACCCATATGTAGTATTGGACAGATACGAGTGAAAGGATATATCATTATAGTTAATAAATAACTTTAATATGACTTTTATGCAAATGACTTGAAACTAGGTATATGAATTAAAATTCTGAGTGATGGTTGGCTCTTACAGAATAGAATAAATAATTGTTTAACTGAGCAATAAAAAATAATAGCATGATCAAAAACATCAGCAATACTCAATACATGAGATTTGGTTCTACTGCAACAAAAGTTAAATATCACTTACAGAATTAAAAATTTGATACCGTCTTCATTAGCAAAGGCCTAGGTATCATGGTTGATGAAAAATATCCTTCAAGACACATCTTGATGGTTTAAAATAAAGAGATACTTTGCATCACAACACACAGATAAACTGAAAATAGTATTTTATTCCATAGCAAGATCAATGATGATGTTCAGAATCATATTATGGTACCCACATAATTAAAATTAAATCAGAGATCTGAACACATATAAAGGAAGTTTACCAAATCAATAAAAGAAAAATAAATCAATATATTAAGTTATGTGGAAAGGTTATAGAATTATTTTTCAATAAAATATAGGCGAAAAGAGACTTAATTCAAGTTTTTAAAGCAACAATGAATTTAGACCTGTGGGTATGCATCAGAAATAAAAATAGCAAGCAGTAGAACTGACATGATGACAATAAACTCTCAAAGAATAGGTGGCCTGTCAGGTAGTTTACAGGAAGGCTTGTTAACTGCTGGAAAACATTTCACACATTAGAGATGTGAAATCTTTAGAAGCATTAAAACAAATCTTTGGATGCCCACTTTGATAAGGGCTGTTATCCACACTGATAAGCTCTTTCGGCCTTTAGCCTCTGTTTGTTGTTAAAGTATTACACTGTATTACTGAAACTGACATGTTGTTTTAAAGGGATTCAGTATCTGTCTGCCTGGGATGACATGGTGGACAGACCACGATGCTTTGCCAGAGATGGACTGCACCTGTCATCCCTGGAATTCCGGATACTGGCTAAGGTTCTTGCCACCCCTATAGTGCCTTTTTTAGGCAAGGTTCAAATGACAAATTCACCACCATAACAGGAACAGTCAAGCAAAAACTGAGGGTGATACTACTCAATGCTAGAAGTCTAAATCTCAAAATGCACTCACTCAAGGCACTCCTTAAAATAGAGAGCATCGATATCTGTGCAGTGACCGGGACCTGGTTCAAGGCTCCAGAGAGCATCCCTGCAATACCAGGCTATAACTCATACCACACTTTTCGGCCATGTAACCTGGACCGGAACACCAAAGGAGGAGGTGTGTCCATATTCATTAAGGATATCCACACCTCCAGGCTAGTTGCTCAGCATAATGCAGCAGAGGTTATCCAAGTGCAACTAACTCTGGGCAAAACTGAAATCCAAATTGTAGCATGCTACAGATCCCCCACCATGCCCCAGGATTCCCACTCCTCTTTTCTTGATGTACTGGAAAATATTAGGGTTCAACCAAACACTCTAATAATGGGCGATTTCAACTACCCCACCATTAACTGGGCAAACTACTCATGTACCAACTCCTTTGCTCAACGCTTTCTGGAATTCATAAACTCCAATACCCTGGATCAACTTATCCACACCCCCACCAGGGGCAACAATATCCTAGACAATAGCCATTACCAACATGAGTGACCGGTGTTCCTCACCTGAAATCAATGCCTCATTGGTCTGATCTGACCATAACCTAATAACCCTAGATATCTACGTCCTGCCCCCATCCCCCATTAAGGAAACCATGGTAAAAAATTTCTCCAAAGCCAACTTCATGCTTCTTAAGACAGAAGTGGTGAACTTCATGACACCCATGCAGATGGACAATACAGTTACGACTACTGAATCCTACACAATTGCACTTTATAAGCACTTACATGAGTGCATGGATTGTGCTATCCAAAACAGAACCAAGACGCAATCCTCCAAAAAAAAGGAAGCCAATCTGGTGGTCCCCTGCCATAAACAAACTGTACAACAGAAGGAAAAAACTGTTGCAAAAGAGAGTAAAATCCCATGAGTGGAGGAGCTCCCTGGTCAGCCTCAGTAAGAAGCTGCGATCCCTGATAAAATCCTCCAAAGCTAGTTACGAAAACAAAATCACCACTGATTTTAAAGACAACCACAAAGCATTCTATAGCTATGTCAAGAATCTCAATGGTAACACTCAGATCTGCTCTGAGTTACAGCACAATGGCACTAAATATACAGATCCAACTGATATTGGCAACATCCTGGCAGATAGGTTCAGTGCTAACTTTATCCCCCTCTCACCCCCTAAAGAGCCCATCGCTATACCAGAAGAATGCAAAGTTCCTGTAATCATGGCTGCACAGGTAAAAACCACACTCTCCAAAGCCAAGAACACAGCATCCATGGAACCACACAACATCCCAGGCTGCACTTTAAATGAACTACAAAACGAACTGGCACCCCACATAAGTACCATGTTCAATCATAGCCTCACCTCAGGCTTTGTGCCTTCTGAATGGCGCACAGCGACGGTTATCCCACTCCACAAGGGGGGAGCCACCACGGACCCCGGGAACTACTGCCCCATTAGCCTGACGAGCCTGGTCTGCAAAGCCATGGAATGTATCATCATGGAACTTATAAACAAAGACATTGGTAATCTCCAAACTCTGGTCCCCACCCAGTTCGGGTGTGTAAAAGCAGATCATGTCTCCTAAACCTGATAGACTTATTTGAAGCAGTCACCAAAGCCATAGACGTAAGGTGGTTCACACAGCCTATCTAGATCTTGCCAAGGCTTTTTGACACCATCCCCCACTCTGGAATTATATATAAACTCAATAAACTAGGTATAAATCCCTATGTCACAAGATAGGTTGCCAACTGGCTCACTGACAGAACCCACACTGTGAAAGTAGCAGACTCCAAACCCAACTTCAGACCATTGACAAGTGCAGTACCAAAGGGTTCAGTCCTGGGTCCTCTCCTGTTTAGTATCTACTTCTCTGAAGTACAGGCTAACACAGCAGGTCTTTGTCTAATGAAGTTTGCAGATGACTGCAAACTAGGAGCCATAATCGAACCTCCTAACAATGTGGGCATCATACAAAAGGGCCTCACTGAGACAGATGCCTGGTGTCAAAGCCATGGCCTCAAGCTCAATGCGAAAAAGTGCACTGTCATCCCCTTTGGTAAAAACTCTGTACCCATGAACTACAACATAGGCGGTAGTATAACACCAAAAGTGTGATAAGAGACCTTGGGACACAGATGGACACTAGTCTCTCCTTTGATAATCACATCGCCACAGTAGTCAGGAAATCCTTCTACATCGCACACCTCATCACAAAAGGTTTCTCATCCAGAAAAAATTGTTCACCTCTACTCATCACACATTAGACCCATTATAGAGTACAACGCCCCCTTTAGGTATGTACCTCACAAGACATCTACAACAACAAGGAAAGGCTGCAGAAATACCTCACAAAGAGGATTACCAGCCTCAAACAGATGCCCTACACAGACAGTCTCAAAAATCTCCAGCTTTACTCCGTCGCATATCGCCTACTCAGAGGTGATCTCTGCCTAACATATAAAGCTATGTCAAACTCAGAGCTGCTGGACATGCTCCACTTAAAGAAATCCCAATCCCTCTGAGCTACACGCTCTAGGGGCCTAAACCTTGTCACCACAATAAACAGAACATGTTGAAGGGATAGATTCCTGTCCCAGAGACTTCCCATACTCTGTAATAAACTACCTGTCTATATCAAACAAAGCTCCTCATTAGCACTCTTCAAGAAAAATCTTGATGACTGGATGGGAAATAGGAAATTCACCCCGGGGATCACTTCTGTGTCTCTGCTCGACAGTGGCACAGGAAAATAATTTTCTTGGGTGGCAAAAGCCGGGGTACCTTTTTGGCTGGGCTTGTATAGGCCCCAGGGCCGATAGGTTCATAGGTAAGTTCTAGGCTATGTAAGAATTTATATTTTTTCCCCTAGTCTCCAAGTCAGCAAACTGCTATACTCCTTTCCCAGCTGTTAGGAAATATTCATTTATTGGGATCAGTGCTTAGCTTTCTACATGTGCGGCATGAGTCACACTAGGCAGTATCACAAACAAACAATCATAAAACAACAAGTTTACAAACTGTATAACCAAGGAACACAGCAAAGGAAGCAGCAACCACATTGAAATATAAAAAACGGTTTAATCCACATTAAGCTCTTTCTTCCCTCTAAGACAAGGGAATTCATCAGAGCAATGTTACACAAATCAGCCCAGCCATTTATACCTGTTTAATCCACTTGCTAATTGAATAATAAGTAAAAATTAGTAAAATTGAAACAGTTATATGCTTAAAATCTGCAACAATGTTGCTGAATAAAACAATAACTACATAATTTAATACCAAATGTATACAAAAAACATTATAGACACCACAACACTACAGCATAATATATAAACTTTTATAAGTGTGGTAAATAAAAATAAAAAATATATATATTATCCTAAAATGCTTTTTAGCTTCAAAATACAGGAAATACTAATAAGCTTTATTTATTCCAGGATATTCTGTTGCATTACACCGCAACTGCCATTTTAGTTCACACACGTCAAGATGTATATCTATACATTTCCCTTGTGGGTCTTTCAATATGTTGCACTACCAAAAATTTAAACTGGTGATCTTTTTTGTCCTTAATATGCCTAGCAAGAGCATTAGTAGACTTTTTATGCCTGATGTCCAACAAGTGTTCCCCTATTCTATTTTTGAATAGCCCGCTAGTTTTGCCTATATAAAATATAGGACATTGTTGGCATTTGGCCATGTAAACAACGTTCGATGTATTACAAATGTTAATGCCCATCAATTTTAACAGATCTCACACTCAGTAAAAACTTATCCGATTTCTAAAATGTGTGAACAAAATGTGTATCTGTTGCATTTAAAATTACCTCTCCTATTAGCACCAATTCCATTGTATTTTTGCGTACTCTCTAATACGTTTTTGAAGGATCTATCCTTTTTTATATATAATTTTAAGGTTGTTTACCTACCTTCTACCCCACATTGTGATCAAATTGTATTATATTCCAATTACTTCTAATAATGTCACCAATTTCTGTAGCATCTAAATTGAAGGCAGTAATAAACTCTACACACTGATGTCCATTTTCTTTTTAACCACGGTCTCATTAGATAAACCATTTATGCATCCTAAAATGGGCTTATAAGTGCCCATGGTGCGTTTGTTTATGACCTCTTCCTTCATTTTTGCCAAAGAATTCCTGTGGGTACCCCGTTGTTGTAAACATGTGCAAGATAAACTTTATCAGAACTCACCATTCTTGCAGCACGTACCAACTGGCCTTTAACTATGGACTTTTTTTGAAAATTTGGATCTCCACTATTGTACTGCAGATATGAGTTGGAAAAAAGTTGATTTTCTAAAAATTCCTTATTCCAATACAATCCTTGCAGTATCAAAAGTTAAGTCCACATCTAAATATGATATCCTAGTTCTACTGCGTGTGTACGTAAATTGTAAGAAGTCCACTCTGTGGTTTATATAATCATAAAATTGATATAATTCCTCTTCAGTACCTTTCCAAACAATGAAGAGGTCATCCAGAAACCTTGTATAATACATGAATTTGGAATGGAAGATCCTTTCCATAATGTATAGTTGTTCCCAGTGTGACATAACATAATTAGCAAACACAGGGACATAGGCTGCACCCATTGCCACCCCTGTGTTTTATAGGTTGGTACTAGGCTATCGGCCCTAGGGCCTATACAAGCCTAGCCATAACAATTCCCTGGCTATTTCTTCCCACACTATTTACTTCCCTGAACCCCTGTCTAACAGGGCGACTGACGTGATCCCCGGGGTGAATTTCTTTTCTCCCATCCAATCATCAAGGTTCCTTTTGAAAGGAAAAGAGGCACTCCGCTGGACATGTATGGGCAGTCTATTCCAGAGTTTGGGGAGTCTCTGGGTCAGGAACCTATCCCTCCAGCATGTTTTGTTTATTGTGATGACAAGGTTTAGATCCCTGGAGTGTGTGGCTCTGAGGGATTAGGATTTCTTTAAGTGTAGCATGTCCAACAGCTCTGGGTTTGACATGGCCTTTTATGTTAAGCAGAGATCGCCTCAGAGTAGACAATATGTGAAAGAGTATACCTGGAGTTTTTTTTAAGACGGTCAGCGTAGGCCATCTAATTTAGGCCTGTGATTCTTTTAGGGAGGTATTTCTGCGTCCTTTCCAGTTGTTGCAGATGTCTTGAGAGGTACATACCAAATGAGGCTTTATATTCTATAATGGGTCTAATGAGGGATGAGTACAGTGGGACAATGACTTCCTTTTTTCTGGATGAAAAGCCCTTAGTTATGAGGTGTGTCACATAGAAGGATTTCCTAACTGTTGTGGCAATGTGGTTATTGAAGGTGAGACCACTGTCAACCTGTGTCCCTAAGTCTCTTATCACACTTTCGGTGTTTAGTGCACTGCCACCTATGTGGTAATTCATGGGTACATGTTTTTTTCCCAAAGGGGATAACTATACATTTCTTGGCATTGAACTTGAACCCATGGCTCTGGCACCAAGCATCTGTTTCTGTAAGGCCCTTTTGTAGAGTATCCACATCATTTGGGGATTCAATAATGGCTCCCAGTTTGTAGTCATCTGCGAACTTTGTTAGCTAGAGTCCCTTAGTGTTGGCCTGTACTTCAGAGAAGTAGATGCCAAACAAGAGAGGTCCCAAGACTGAACCCTGAGGTACTCCACTTGTCTGGAGCTGGATTTGAAGTTAGCTACTTTTACAGTGTGGGTTCTGTCAGTAAGCCAGTTGGCAACCCATCAAGTGAGGTAGGGATTAATGCCCAGCTTAGTAAGTTTATCTATGATTCCAGAGTGGGGGATGGTGTCAAAGGCCTTGGCGAGGTCCAGATAGGCTGTGTGGACTGCCTTACCCTCGTCCACCACTCTGGAGACTGATTCGAAGAAGTCAATCAGATTCTGGAGACAAAAACGAACTAGGCAAAACAAGAAAACCAAAAAGTACAAATTACAGGCAACCTTGAGTCCGGAAAGCAGGCTTAAAAGGTAGAAAGCACAAACCAAATCTCCTTTAACGCAAAATTTAATATTCCAAGAGTAAAGCGTTTTCGCCGTAACCCATGTCACAGCTTCATCAGAAGGATAACAGTTAACAGTTAAAAAGCAATCATTAATATACAAAACAAACAGGAAATGACACAAATCAATTTCCTAACACTTCAATTAATTAATCCATTTAGAATCAAAAATTACATAAAAATAAATATTAACTTATACATAATATATAAGTAATGTAAACAATATATAAAAAACATGTAATAAAATAAAGCCACAAGGCAACAGGGTTTAAAAACTTGTGTGCAACACACAAATAATAACTTAAACTTGAAATTGTATACATCTTAAAAGTGTATAGCATATATATTCAATACCAATACTCCTAGCATGGCAGTTACCTCAAGTAACTCTTTAATTTTAGAATACAAGATATATTACAATTTTCATTCAGACCAGGTGGTCTGAATGCATCTAAATTTAACTGCCATGCTAATTCTATATTTTCAAGCAGAATTGAAGAAGGATGGAGCAACCTGATCAATGCCCATAAAACTAAAGTTATGTCCAGGATTGATGTTAACATGCTTAGCTAAGGCGTTTTCCAAAAGTGGTTTTCTTATCGCATAAGTGTGTTGATACACTCTCTCCTTTAATTTACGGTTACTCATTCCAATATAAAAAGATGGACAACAATTACACTGGGCAAGATAGACTACCGATTTCGAATCACATGATAACTTATGATTAATAAGGAACTTAGAATTCCTTATTTTAAAGGAGCTGCCTGTTCTCATAAATCTACACATATTGCAGAAACCACATTTAAATGACCCTTTAAGCCTAGTAAAATCAGTAGCATTGGAATTAAGCTGGAGTAGTTCCTTGAGGTTACTTCCTCTTTTATAGGTAACAAAAGGACGTACTCCTAACTTGTCCACTAAATTAGAGGAATTAATTACTAATGGCCAATTCTTTAAAATAGAGGCCCAAATGTTAGTGGAGTTTAAATTGTATTGAGTAATGAAACTCAAAGAGAAATTCCTCCTTTGTTCTAAACTCTCACTTAATTCATCTTGAATAACAATTACATCATTGGTAGATCCCATAACATGATCAGCCTGATCAAGTAAAGGTTTATAAAAACCGCTTAATCGTTTTGAATTGACCTCCTCAATGAGGTCATTAACCAGTAAAACTGGGTAGCCTCTGTTCAAGAATAATTCTTTAAGAAACTGACATTCATTTCTAAAGTCATCAAGTGTAGTACACATCCTTCCTGCATGAACCAGCTGACCCTTAACAATGGACTTTTTCTGTTTAGGTGGATGGGAACTGCTGTAGTGCAGGAAGGAATTGCAATAGGTCAGCTTTCTAAAAATACTAGAAAAATAAACTTCATTATTAACATCCTTCACTAATCTAACATCCAAGTAGTTAGCTTCAATACTTGAAAAATTGAATGTAAACTTCAAAAATTCGGTAGTGCTGTTTAGTGCATCAACAAAAATTTTTGCCTCTTTGTCGCTGCCATTAAACAAGATAAAAATGTCGTCCAAAAACCTGGTGTAGTACTTAACATTCTTCACCAAGTTCTGGTTAGACATAAAAAAATTCTTTTCCCAAAAGGCTACGAATAAATTAGCCAAGCTCGCCCCACAAGGCGAGCCCATGGCTACCCCACACTTTTGTAAATAAAAATGTTGATCAAATGTGAAATAGTTGCTAGAAAGAACTATACCTAAAAGTTCGGTAACAACTTCAATCTCAGTATGGGGTGCTTCCAGATCTTTGAGCAGAAGTTCGATCCATTCAACCGCCTCATTATGAGGGATAGATGTATATAAATCGATAACATCTATTGTCAAAAAATTCGAATGGACATCAAACCTGATTTTATTAATGTCTTGTAGAAAGGACCACGAGTCCTTACAAATAGTAGGGATCTTCTTTACATATTTTGACAAGATGTTATCAATTAATTTCGAGCAAGGGTAGGTCATGGATGACCTACCATCAATTAAAGCTCTCATAGGGGGGTTATTTTGGTCTTTGTGTATTTTCGGTAATCCGAACATTACAGGTAATTTTGGAGGTACAATATCAATATAATTGTACGTATCCAAATCGATCTTGCCTGCTAAAAACAGATCACGAAAATAACCCCGGATGCGCCCATGAGAAATGTTAACCTCATTAAGAGAGGAAATCTCATAGGCTGTTGAATCAAGTACCTGCAACATTCTTTCTTTGTATTGATAATCATCAAAGACCACGACACCACCACCTTTGTCAGGTTTTAAAAATCTGACTGGTAGAGACCTTAAGTTGTCCAGCCATTGACGTTGTTGAACAGAGATATTCAAATTATCAATATTCCTATTTCTTTTCTGAGTAGCAAAAATGTGTCTGATGTCAATCTCACACATCTGTTCAAAAAGAAGCAAATTAGGCTGGATAGGTGGATTAAACATACTCGAAAGTCTTAATTTATTCACAACATTCATGGGTTCATCATTAAATAGTAACCTCAAATTCAACTTTCGAGTAAAGCACTTTAAATCCATAAGAACCTTGGCTATACTTCCATATGAACTCGGGACAAAGGTAAAACCCAACGCTAGAAGTTCAACCAAGTCAGAGTCAAGTTCTAAGGATGAAAAGTTATAAATTGTAAAATCTTTTTTATTATTAGTGTATAATATAGGCAACGATGTGGGGGTACTGGATGCAGGACAACCAACTAAATCAATAGTTAATTCCTCCGATTCGAGTTCATTCCCCTTTTCTGCCGTTGCTGCCCTAAAAAACCATTCCCTTTAGAAACAGTATCAAGACCTTGATTGAATTGGCCAGCATTCCCATTAGTTTTTTTATTTTTGTTATTAGACCCATTAAAAGAACTCTTAATCCTATTGCTCCGTCTCACTCCTTCAGTCAGTTGAGTACCATGTTGTTCAACATTTCCTACAGAATCAGGGGCAAATTCTTCTTCCGATAGGATAGGGGGTTCATTGGTACATATGGGAGAGCTAGCAGCACTAAAATGTTGCAAATTAGGATAGGCCTTATCAGTCTGGTAGGCAATCCTGTCCCTCACTAACTTCTTATTTTTATTTGTTTTTAGCTTAACTAGTAAGGTATCTATACTAGCAAAAATACGATCATAGTCGTATTTAAATTGTGAGAAAACCATATCAGATTTAATTTCCTCATCAAGAATGTTAATTTCAGTGATAAGCAACAAAATATTAGTATCATAATTTTTCACAATCAGATTTAACAACTGTAATCCCTGCTCTTGAAAAAGGCATTTAAGTTCAAGCAAATAGGTACTATCATTCAACAGTCCTGAAGGCTTAAAGCAATTCCGTAAGCCTTTCGGAATTAAGTTCTCTTGAATACATTGTCTAAAGTAAGAAGCTTCCAACTGAAGCTTCTTTAATCTAAGCAACTTCGAATCAAATACCTTTAAGCATTCATTGATCGAATTAGAGTCAGTGGAAGAACTCGGTAAGCTGTTTACGTTAGAACAATCAGCTGCAGCAGTAAGAAAGGTAAATGGATTATCTTTGTTTATCCAAGCTGCTAAAGGTAAGTGTTCCTCTTCTATGAGTGCCTCTTGCACTCTCGTCGGGTTAAAACCAATGCCTTGACGTCCACAATGGTTAGCTCCCGTAGTTACTGCAGCGTAGCTAGTACCAGCTGAATTCTCAGCCGGTGAGACAGAGGAAGCCGGTAAAATGCCTCTGTTAGTTCCCGGCTTGTTGGCAGTAGATAGCGACGATGCTTTAGCCTGATTTTGACTAAAGGAAGGCAAACCCACAAACGGTTGAGCTGCTGGCAGGGAGGAAACACTCCCTTCCAAAGTGGAAATCACTTCCCGTCGAGGTAAACTGTTCAAGGTCCCAGCAGGAGTAGAAACAGGACGCTGTTCTATAGCGTCCATGCGTGCATGTAACGCTTCAATTTTTTGGGAAATTGAAGCTAACAGAGAAAGTAAGTCCACTTCGCTATGGCTTTTTTGTTGATTAACTGTCCCAAACAGGTTCGGGCTAACCGGACTGACAGGAGCACCTGAATCCATGAAAACAAATACGAACTAGGCAAAACAAGAAAACCAAAAAGTACAAATTACAGGCAACCTTGAGTCCGGAAAGCAGGCTTAAAAGGTAGAAAGCACAAACCAAATCTCCTTTAACGCAAAATTTAATATTCCAAGAGTAAAGCGTTTTCGCCGTAACCCATGTCACAGCTTCATCAGAAGGATAACAGTTAACAGTTAAAAAGCAATCATTAATATACAAAACAAACAGGAAATGACACAAATCAATTTCCTAACACTTCAATTAATTAATCCATTTAGAATCAAAAATTACATAAAAATAAATATTAACTTATACATAATATACAAGTAATGTAAACAATATATAAAAAACATGTAATAAAATAAAGCCACAAGGCAACAGGGTTTAAAAACTTGTGTGCAACACACAAATAATAACTTAAACTTGAAATTGTATACATCTTAAAAGTGTATAGCATATATATTCAATACCAATACTCCTAGCATGGCAGTTACCTCAAGTAACTCTTTAATTTTAGAATACAAGATATATTAAAGAATTTTTAGATATATAAGATATATTTTAAGAATTGGCCATTAGTAATTAATTCCTCTAATTTAGTGGACAAGTTAGGAGTACGTCCTTTTGTTACCTATAAAAGAGGAAGTAACCTCAAGGAACTACTCCAGCTTAATTCCAATGCTACTGATTTTACTAGGCTTAAAGGGTCATTTAAATGTGGTTTCTGCAATATGTGTAGATTTATGAGAACAGGCAGCTCCTTTAAAATAAGGAATTCTAAGTTCCTTATTAATCATAAGTTATCATGTGATTCGAAATCGGTAGTCTATCTTGCCCAGTGTAATTGTTGTCCATCTTTTTATATTGGAATGACTAACCGTAAATTAAAGGAGAGAGTGTATCAACACACTTATGCGATAAGAAAACCACTTTTGGAAAACGCCTTAGCTAAGCATGTTAACATCAATCCTGGACATAACTTTAGTTTTATGGGCATTGATCAGGTTGCTCCATCAATACGGGGTGGTCCTTCTTCAATTCTGCTTGAAAATATAGAATTAGCATGGCAGTTAAATTTAGATGCATTCAGACCACCTGGTCTGAATGAAAATTGTAATATATCTTGTATTCTAAAATTAAAGAGTTACTTGAGGTAACTGCCATGCTAGGAGTATTGGTATTGAATATATAGGCTATACACTTTTAAGATGTATACAATTTCAAGTTTAAGTTATTATTTGTGTGCTGCACACAAGTTTTTAAACCCTGTTGCCTTGTGGCTTTATTTTATTACATGTTTTTTATATATTGTTTACATTACTTATATATTATGTATAAGTTAATATTTATTTTTTATGTAATTTTTGATTCTAAATGGATTAATTAATTGAAGTGTTAGGAAATTGATTTGTGTCATTTCCTGTTTGTTTTGTATATTAATGATTGCTTTTTAACTGTTAACTGTTATCCTTCTGATGAAGCTGTGACATGGGTTACGGCGAAAACGCTTTACTCTTGGAATATTAAATTTTGCGTTAAAGGAGATTTGGTTTGTGCTTTCTACCTTTTAAGCCTGCTTTCCGGACTCAAGGTTGCCTGTAATTTGTAGATTCTGGAGACAAGATCAGCCCTTCACAAACCCAAACTGGGTGGGGTCCAGTGTTTTAAGGTTGCCAATGTCTTTGTTTATAAGTTCCATGATAATACGTTCCATGGCCTTGCAGATCAGGCTCATCAGACTGATGGGGAGGTAGTTCCTGGGATCCAAGGTGGATCCCCCCTTGTGGAGTGGGATAATTGTAGCTGTGCACCACTCAGTGGGCATAAAGCCTGAGGTGAGGGTATGATTGAACATGTCAACTTAGGTGAGGTGCCAGTTCATTTTGTAGTTCATGTAGTACACAGCCTGGGATGTCATCTGGTCCCATGGATGCTGTATTCTTAGCTTTGGAGAGTGCGTTTTTTTTACCAGTGTGGCCATTATTACCAGAATTTAGCAATTATCCAGTATTGAGATGGGCCATTAAGGGGGTGAGTGAGGTGAAGTTGGCACTGAATCGATCTCCCAGGATATTGGCAATATCCTTGGGATCAGTATATTTAAATGCCATTCTGTTGTAGCTCAGAGCAGATCTGAGCATTGCCATTTAGATTCTTGACATAGTTATAGAATGCCTTGTGGTTGTCTTTGGAATCTTTGACAATTTTATTTTCGCAACTAGGTTTGGAGAATTTTATGAGGGATCTCAGCTTCTTAGGGAGGCTGGTAAGGGTGTTTTTTGCATCCTGGGATTTTCCTCTTTTCTGCAACCGTTTCTTCCTTTTGTTGTAAAGTTTGTTTATGGCAGGGGACCAACCAGATCGGCTTCCTTTTTTTGGAGGAGAGCATCTTGGTTCTATTTGGGATGGCACGATTCATGCATGAGTGGATGTGCTCATACAGTGCCTTAGTGCAGGACTCAGCAGTCGAACTTTCAGTTCCCGTCTGCATGGGTGTCATGAAGTTTGTAACTTCTGACTTGAGTAGCATGAAGTTGGCTTTGGAGAAGTTTTTTTATGGAGGTTTCCTTACTGGGGGGTGGGATGTGGATGTTAAGGGTGATTAGCTTATGGTCTGACCTGACCAACGAGGGGGTGACCATAGATGTGGAGCATCGATTTCACATGTTGGTAATGACCAGGTCTAGGATATTGGAGCCCCTGGTGGGACTATAGATTAATTGATCCAAAGCATTGGAATTTGTGAATTCCAAGAACAGTTGGGCAAAGGTGTTGGTACACGAGTAGTTTTCCCAGTTAATGGCAGGGTAGTTGAAATCACCCAGTATTAGGGTGTTTGGTTGTATATTAATATTTTCCAGTATGTTTAGAAAGGTGTAGTGAGAATCTTGGGGCATGGTGGGGGATCTGTAGCAAGCTACAATTTGGATTGCAGTCTTACCTAGTGTTAGTTGCCCCTGGAGAATTTCAGATGCATTGTGTTGGGCAACTAACCTGGTGGTGTGAATATGGACACTCCTCCACCTTTAGTGTTTCAATCCTGGTTTGGTGTCCGAAAAGTGTGGTAAGAGTTGTAGCCTGGTATTGCAGGGGTGCTCTCTGGAGCCTTGAACTAGGTCTCAGTTACTGCACAGATATCGATGTTCTCCATTTTTAGGAGTGCATTTTGAGGTTTAGACTTCTATCACCGAGTAGCATTACCTTCAGATTTTACATGCTTGTACGTGTTACAGTGGTGGTTTTGTCCTTTGAACTTTGCCTAAAAAAGGCACTATAGGGGTGGCAAGAGCCTTAGTCAGTAACCTGAATCCCAAGCGCCACAGGTGCAGGCCATCTCTGGCAAAGCATCGTGGTCTGTCGATCATGTCGTTCTAGGCAGACAGATACTGGATCCCCTTTGAATGACACCAGAAGCTTATCCAGTTGTTGAAGTCAATCATTTTGTTCTTACATTGTGGTATCATTCTGGGCGAAGGCAGGATGCATCTCAGGGCTAGAGAGAGTCATACCTGCCTGGGCCACATGTTCCAAGAGCTCTTCCATGTCTCTTTTCATGTAGTCCAGGGAGGTACGTCTCAAGTCATTCACTCCAACATGGACAATGACAGAGTAATATTTATACTTGTTGTGGAGTGACTTGAGTGCATGAGTTATGTGGCGGATCCTGGCAACCAACAGGCAGCTCACTGTAATTTTCTCCTTGTTCAGCCTGGTGAGTGGGACATCAGTGTGCCTGTCTATAGAGTCACCTATGACTAAAGTGTTAGATACGGTGTCTTGCCTTAGGGGCTGTTGCTGGGTGGCACACTGGTGTTGTGAGCTATGTGACACTTTGGTTGTGACTAGTGTTTATTTGCATTGCTTCGAAGGTCCTTGTTACTTGGGTAGGTCACAGTTAAGGGCCTCCGCATATGTGGATTTAGTGTTGCTATGTGTGGGTGTTGGTGGTGTGAGTTTAGAAGGGCTATGTGTTGCTTGAAGTGTAGTGCGGGTATTAACCTTCTCTTGACTGCCTAGCACAATCTTGGGTGAAGAGAGCTTTGCTTCCAGTTTGGTTATGTAAGTGCATCTCTCACAGGTTGTAGTGTTGGGTGGTAGCAGGTTGTAGTGTTGGGTGGTAGCAGGAGAGGGTTGTCTGTGTACATGAGGCAATTGCTGCATTGCCCCAGTATGCCGAGATTCACCAGGTGGACAGGAGAAATCAATGGAAGCTGACCCTTGGACATGCCTGGTTTGGTGCTTTTTACTTTAGCAAGGTACTTTGCAATTATAGGCTCTTTAGTGCCTATGATTAATTTCTCCTTATTAATAAGGAGAGTTGAGTGATTGTATCAGTTTAAGGCTTCCTAGTGCTTTCCAGCAGGTATTAGAGCAAGTGCTAGTCACAGAGATGTTTAAAGGTACGATGAAAAAAAAAAATGGTTTATCCTAAACACTGCAGTGTGCGCTAGAGAATTTAGATGTGAAAGTAGGTAGCTTAAGTTTTACCCGTCTAAAAAGTTAAGTTTTAGTGGAGAGTCACTATTTTTAAAACAGCAAGATAGATTGAAAATGGGTTATCACTTTGGTATTCCGGTACTATGGAATACAGTAGAATGGCCAATAAATTTAAATAGTTGAAGGAGAGTGATTTTACAAAATGATAATTTTGTGCTTACTCACACAAGCCAGTGAAAGCAGAGAGGAAATGAGATATATGGTCAAACATAAGAGGCAGGCAACTAGAAAGACAGTGGTATTTTCTGTCTGACTCGCAGAGCTGTGGTGTCTTTTGAAGTTTTAATATGCAGTTAAAAGCAGAACACAAGCAAAACACAAAGGTAAAGAAAACAAATCACAGCACTCAAAATATAAAAAGGCAATAAACTAATACAAAATACAGCAAATAAAAAGCAAACCAACCTTTCCCTCACAGCAAAGTGTAGCAGAGTCTGAGTGAGCCTTTTCTATAGTATTGTCCTTTGTTTTGCAATACTGTTTCCATGAGGGTTATGTATACATTTATCTGATCCTGATCATATCTTGCCCTCTTGTGTAGTTGGGTCTCTAACCAGGCTAAACCCACTTCATGTGGTATCACTGAACAAACTACACACGTCAATAGTAACAAGCATCATATCCTTTTCCATTTGAACTCTCCCCACGATTTCCAAAAACTGCCACGAATCTTTAACAATGTAAGGGAAGGCTTTTATACCAGCTTGTAATTTGACATCTAAAAACTTACTTATAAAACTTGTTTTTGATCTTCTACCGTTTACAACTGGTTGAAATTTAGGATCCTTAAGTCCTTTATGGACTTGGTATACCTAATCTATTGGGTATCATGGGGTATTTGTTGACCATATAGTTATGTTTATACTCACTAATTTGCCCTTGATATAGCATGTCTTCAAGTAGCATATCTACTTTCATGTAGCCTATGAGTATTTCATTTAGGGAACTCTCAACATAGGTTCCATCCATCAAGAGCACATGCATACCTTACTGTACCATACATTACATTATAAATGTATAAATCGTTTATCTAATGAGACCGTGGTTAAAGAGAATGGACATCAGTGCAGGGTTTATTACTACCTTCAATTTAGATGCTACAGAAATTGGTGACATTATCAGAAGTAATTGGGATATATTACAATTTCATCACAACATGGGGCAGAAGGTAGGTAAACAATCTAAAATTATATATATAAAAAGTAGAGATCCTTCAAAAACATATTGTAGAGTACACAAAAATACAATGGAATTTGTGCTAATAGGAGAAAGGGTAATTTTAAATGCAACGGATGCACATTTTGTTCACACATTTTAGAAACGGGATAAGTTTTCACTGAACAGGAGATCTATTAAAATTGATGGGCATTACAACTGTAATACGTCAAACATTGCTTACATGGCCAAATGCCAACAATGTCCTATATTTTCTGTAGGCAAAACTAGCAGGCTATTCAAAAATGGAATAGGGGAACACTTGTTGGACATCAGGCATGAAAAGTCTACTAATGCTCTTGCTAGGCATATTAAGGACAAAAAAGATCACCAGTTTAAATTTTTGGTAGTGCAACATATTGAAAAATACCCACAAGGGAAATGTATAGCTATACATCTTGACGTGTGTGAACTAAAATGGCAGTTATGGTGTAATGCAATAGAATATCCTGGAATAAAAATGAAGCTATTAGGATTTCCTGTATTTTGAAGCTAAAAAACATTTTAGAATACATATATATTTTTTATTTTTATTTACCACACTTATAGAAGTTTATATATTATGCTGTAGTGCTTTGGTGTCTAATGTTTTTTGTATACATTTGGTATTAAATTATGTAGTTATTGTTTTATTCAGCAACATAGTTGCAGATTTTAAGCATAAAACTGATTAAATAATAAGTAAAAATTAGTAAAACTGAAACAATTAGCAAGTGGATTAAACAGTTTTTTTACATTTCATCTGGTTGCTGCTTCCTTTGCTGTGTTCCTTGATCATAAACAATCAATTTTAAGACTGTTATTTCCTTACATGCTTGTTTTTTTTCTAATGTTTTAATACATATGTACGTTTGCCATCCTAAGCTCTAGCAGAGTGTGTGCAAATGCTATTTAAACAAGTTTTGTTGTAAATTCATAATACTTTTGTGCCTCTTCTTGCCCAAAAATATTTTCATAGATTGCAATATGTCTGCGATTTGCACCTTTGGTTGGAACATGCATGTAAAGCAATGGAGGTTTGAGCATGTGAAACATGCTTTTCTTGAAATTTTACCTGAAGCAATTTTAAGTAGCAGCAAATCACATTTTGCTTCACTGGAGCTTTTTCTTTGCTGCGATTTACAATTTAAGTATGGTTTAGCGATACCTTTGGGTGTTTTTTTTATAGAAAGGAGTTAAATTATGGCACTGTTCCACCATGGGAACTATTGTACACTTTTATTTTTTGTTTGCATTACTCAATTCCCCCAGTGCAAAACATAAGCTTTGTTTCTCCCCCCCAATGAAACCAGTCTTTCACAATTTTTTACCAATACACCCAAATTTAAGCATTGTTCATGTGCCTTCCCACTTACCATATTCCCTCTTACCAGAAAAAAGGGAACTGTTGTTTTCTTAGTTACTTTTTAAAGTGCTGTACCCTTCCCATAGTTCATGCAGATTTACTCAAGTCACTCCAACTGATGTTAGTATATTTCAATTTCAGCTTACTTTGTTGTTTAGGACTCTACAAAGGACTATGGTGAAAGTCTGTACTTATAAACAAATTCTGTCCTTCAGAAACAATTGATATCAAACCAGATTGCTGTCTTTCCAGTAACAATACACAACAACCCAGATTGCTGTCTACAAGTTATACCCGTTTTCAATGCTGTCCTGTTTTTGTGCCCTTCTGGCAGGCCTACTCTGGGTTTAAATTACAGCAGCAGCTAGACTATTGCAACTTTATTGTGTAGTCTATATCATACCCTACCTCAAGTGCCTCCTAATTCAGACAGTTTTGCTTCATATCACAACTGTTTTATTCTCCAAGATATAAAAACTGGGCTAGGCTAGGCAGAATTTACATTTCACAGGAACATGTGCATTTAATTGAAGGTCTTGATACACACCCAATAACTATTTCCGATTATGGCCCAATAACAACAAAACTAAAAACACAGGGTAATGAAATAAAAATGAGACACTGGTGCTTTTCCCACCTATCTGTTGAAAACAGAGGAATTTAAGGAATGGGTAGAGGAAATTATTCAGGAGCTACTCAAGAGGACAGAAATTGCTTCTGAAAATATACCTAGGGACTGAGATAAAATTAAAGTGGAGTTTAAAAATAGGGTGGAAATAAAAGAAAGGGAGCTATGGTTAAGAAGTAACAAGAATTATTTAGGACTGACAAATGTTAAAGTATTGCAGAATAGGTGGAATCTCACAGAACAAGAAGAGGAGGATCAATTGCAGAATGCTAAGCAGAAAATAAGGGATTACCTCGATAATATACATGAGTTTAGAATGATTGCTGGTTAAGCAACTGTTTTTTGACAATAACACGAGCACAAGAACTTTTAGCACAACGACTCAGGAAAATGAAAGTAGAAAGGGCTGTCGCCAAGCTTAGGGAGCCTATACAAAGAAGTAACAAGAGATCCTGAAGAGGTATTAGAAATATTTCGGAAATTCTATGAAAGTCTGTATAAAGCAGAGAAACATGGAAATCAAGAAAAAGATAAAAATGGAAATGTTTACTGAAAAATTAAACATGCCAAGGTTAAAGGTGGATGAGGCACAATTATTAACAGTTAGGACAGGAAGAGATGAGATAAAAAATTGTGATGTATAACCAATCTACAGGAAAGTCTCCAGGAATAGATGGTATTCCTGTGGAGGTTTGGAAGCTAGGAGAAAAAAACTGATAAAATACTGTTAAACAAAACCTTCCAGATCTTTAAGATGAGAAGTACCAACATCCTGTAAGAAGGCAGTGGTAGCTGTAATACCTAAAAAGGTTAAAGATCTATCACAGCCAGCTTCATACAGAGCCATTTCAATACTAAACCATGATTATAAAGTGTTCATGTCTATAATGGCTAAAAGAATGGCAAAAGTAATGCCAAAACTGATAGAGGCAAGCATTTGACAACATTAACAGAACACTGATAATCTAGAGGGGAGCAGAATATAAGAAAATGCTACTGCTGTATGTGGGGGGTTGATGCAGAGAAAGCATTTAACAGAGTAAGCTGGGACTTTATGAGCAGGGCAATGGAAGCATTTGCATTTCTTGGAAAAATTATAAGGCTGATTAGGAGGATATATGAAGGATTGGAGGTGAGCATTGAAGTATGTGGGGTTCTCTCTGATAATTTCTGCTTGAGCAGAGAAACCTGCAGGGGTGTCCTCTTTCTCCTTTATTTGCATTATATTTAGAACCTCTGCCAAAGAAAAAAAGGGACTCAGAAATTCAAGGTTACAATTGGCACTGTAGTCAAGAAAAGCTGGCTATTTGCGGATGATATTATTTTATACCTGATAAAACCAGAGTGTTTACAGCTTTGCGGAACATTTTGAGATTTTAATGAAGCTAAAACAAAGGCAATAGCGGTAAATTATGTACCCACATATTCATAGGTTCATAGGTATGTACTAGGCTAATGGCCCTGGAGCCTTTACAAGCATAGCCCAAAAAATTTTCCCTGACACCATGCCACCCAATGTTAGTTCACAGTGCCTCTATCCAGTAGGGCAATTGGAGTGATCCCTGGGGTTAACTTTCTGTTACCCATCCACTCGTCAAGATTTCTCTTGAAGAGTGGCAGTAAGGTGCTCTGCTTGACATGAATGGTAAGCTTATTCCAGAGTATGAGCAGTCTTTGGGAGATCAACCTGTCCCTCAAGCATGTTATGTTGATTGTGGTAGTGAGGTTATGGTCTCTGGAGCATGTGGCATACGGGGATTGGGTGCTCTGCTTGACATGAATGGGAAGCTTATTCCAGAGTATGGGCAGTCTTTGGGAGATGAACCTGTTCCTCCAGCATGTTCTGTTGATTATGGTAGTGAGGTTATGGTCTCTGGAGCGTGTGGCATGGGTGAAATGGGATTTTTTAGGTGTAGCTTTTCAAGTTGGGCTTTGTCAGATATGGCTTTGTAAGTCAACAAGAGATCACCTCCGAGTAGACAATAACAGACTGAGAACAGCTGAAGTTTCTTGAGTGTGTCCATGCAGGACATGTGTTTAAGGCCTAGGATCCTTTT
The DNA here is from genome assembly GCF_019279795.1 of Protopterus annectens. Classification (NCBI taxonomy): domain Eukaryota; kingdom Metazoa; phylum Chordata; order Ceratodontiformes; family Protopteridae; genus Protopterus; species Protopterus annectens. Next base: position 664,342,171 of record NC_056731.1, read on the forward strand.
TGTGAGGTACTTTTGAGGCATCTCCAGCTTTTGTAGGTGTCTGGTCAGGTACATGCCAAATGGGGCTTTATATTTGATGGCTGGTCTAATGAGGGATGATGACCTCTTTCTTTCTGGATGCAAACCCTTTGGTTATAAGATGTGCCATACAGAAGGACTTTCTGACCACAGTGGCAACATGGTGGTCGAAGGTGAAGTGCGTGGTGACCTGGGTGCCCAGATCTTTTATGGCTCCTTCAGTGTTTAGTGGGCTCCCATCAACGTGCTATTTTGTGGAAGCCGAGTTGTTTCCAAAGGGAATGATAATGCATTTTTTGGCATTAAGCTTAAGGCCATGGTTCCGACACCAGTCATTGATCTCAGAGAGGCCCTTTTGTAGGATGTCTGCATCACTTGGGGAGTTGAGGACTCCTAGCTTGTAGTCATCAGCGAACTTAGTCAGCCAGAGTCCCTCTGTGTTGGCCTGGACTTCTGAGAAAGAGATGCCAAACAGGAGAGGGCCCACGACCAAGCCCTGTAGGACTCCACTTGTGACTGGTCGATAGTCTGACTTAGAGTCCACAACTTTTACTCTGTGGGTCCTGTCTATGAGCCAATTTGCAACCCACCTAATGATATAAGGATTGATGCCTAGTTTGGTGAGTTTATCAATGATACCTGAGGGGAATGGTATCAAAGGCCTTGGTCAGGTCAAGGTAGTCTGTATGTACTGCCTTACCCTCATCCACAGCCTTGGTGACTGCCTTGAAAAAGTCAACCAGGTTCAGCAGGCAGGATCTCCCCTTGATGAAGCCAAACTGTGTGGGGTCAAGAGTTTGGAGATTGCCTATATCTTTGTTGAGCAGGTCCATGATGATGTGCTCCATAGCTTTGCATACTAGACTCATCAGGCTGATGTGGTAGTAGTTCCCAGGGTCTGTAGTTGCTCCCCATTTGTGGAGAGGGATGACTGTAGCAGTACGCCATTCGTTAGTGACAAAGCCTGAGGTAAGTCTGTGATTGAACAGGGCACACAGGTGTGGTGCCAGTTCATTTTGTAGTTCATGTAGCACGCAGCCAGAGATATCATCAGGTCCCATGGACACTGTATTCTTGGCTTTGGACAATGCAGCCTTTACCTGTGCCACAGAAATGGTGGGTACATGGCTTTCTTCTGGTATCATAAGGATTTTGGACAGGGGGTAAAGTTGGCATGGAATCTGTTGGCTCGGTATATGAGGTACCATTGTGCAATAACTCGGAGCAAATCTGGGTATTGCCTTGGAGGTTCTTGATATAGCTCTAGAAGGCTTTGTGGTTGTTTTTGGTGTTGGCCACAATTCTGCCTTCATAGCTGGCTTTAGAAGATTTGATAAGGGATCTCAAATTTATGTTGAGTCTGGTAAGGGAGTATTTCCACTCTTGTGCAACCGTTTCTTCCTTCTGTTGTAGAGTTTACTGATGGCTGGGGACCACCAGACTGGCTTCCGTTTTTGGAGGAGAGCATCTTGGTTCTATTTGGTATGGCAAGATCCATGCATTTGTGTATGTGCTCATACAGTGCATTGGTTTATGATTTGGCAGTCATGCAGCTATTTTCCATTGGCATGGGTGCTGAGAAGTTAGCCACCTCTGTTTTTAGGAGCCCAAAGTCAGCTTTGGAGAAGTTTTTCAGGGTGGTCACCTTAGCGGAGGGTGTGAATGAGATGGAAATTTCCACGGTGATCAGTTTGTAGTTGGATTTAACTAGGGAGGAGTTGACTACAGATGTGGAGCAATGGTCTCCATTGTTGGTGATAACCAGGTCAAGGATGTTGCTTCCTCTAGTGGAGGTCAGAATGAGCTGAAGTGTTGGGCCTGTACATTGGTACTAGAATAGTTTTCCCAGTTGATGGAAGGGTAGGTGAAGTCACCCAGTATGACAGTATTGGGCTGGACCTTGATAAATTCCAGTGAGCTTAGGAAGTTGGAGTGAGAGTCAAGGGGCATGGTTGGGGTTCTGTAGGAGGCTATAACTTGTATCGCCATCTTACCCAGTGTTAACTGTACCTGAAGTATCTCAGATGCATTATGCTGGGATACCAGTCTGGAGGTGTGTGTATCCTTTATGAATATGGAGACACCACCACCTTTGGAGCTTCCGGCCATATTCTGGGTCCGAAAGGTATGGAATGAGTTGTAGTCTGGGAGTGCAGAGGTGCTTCCTGTCTCTTTAAACCAGGTCTACGTTACAGCACAGATGGCAACATTATCCATTTTGAAGAGAGCTTCAAACGAGTGCATCTTGAGATTTAGACTCCTAGCATTGAGCAGCAGTATAGCAGTTATGATGGAATTTTGGTCTTTGGAATAAAAAGGCACTATAGAGGTGGCAAGAGCCTTAGCCAGTAGCCGGAATCCCAGGGGTGACAGATGCAGGCCATCTCTGGCAAAGCACTGAGGTCTGTCGATCATGTGGTATCATTCTGGGTGATGGTAGAATACGGCTCATGGCTAGGGTCATACCTGCCTTGAGCCACATAATCCGAGAGTTCCATCACATCTCTTTTTGTGTAGTCCAGGGAAGTATGTCTTAGATCATTCACACCCACATGGACAATGACCGAATCATATTTGTACTTTTTGTGGCGTGACCCGAGTGCATGTGTTATGTAGTGGATCCTGGCACCTGATCGACATCTGAATGTCATCTTCTCCTTGCTCAACCTAGTGGGTGGGACATCTGTGTGCCTCGCAATTGAGTCTCCTATGATTAGTACATTGGGCAAAGCATTTTACCTTAAGGGCTTAAGTTGAGGGGCACACTCTGGTGGTGTGCTATGTGTTCTGGGGTTGGTGTTGTGTTGGTCAGGTGCATTTCTGTCTCGGGGGTCTCTGTTGTTTGGGTAAATTTTTATTGACCACCTCCACAAAGGTGGGTGCATGGTTTGTGTTTCTATGTGTGAGTTGCGATGGTTGGTGCTTTGGAGGGCTGTGTGTTCCATGTAGTGAGTCACAAGTGTTGACATTCTCCTCTTGATCAGCTAGTCTGGTCTTGGCTGGAGACTGCACCACTTCCAATTTAGTGATATGTGCATCTCTCACATATGAGTATTGGGAGGTAAGAGGGGAAGGTTGTCTGTGTACATGAGACAGTTGCTACACTGTCTCAGAATTCCCAAGTGCACCAGGCTAGCAGGAGAAAAACACAGAAAATTTCCCTACAGTCATACCTGGAGGGGTGGTCATAACTAATAAGTACTGGTGTTGTTACTGTGTAGGAACAGCTAGTGCTGATAGCGCCCAAGTGTGCTACAATAAATGCTACTAAAGCCTGTTGAAGTGCTAGTCGATTAAGCTAACTGAAGTGCAAGAAGTAAAGAACAAGCACATTCTAAGAGACAAACTGAAGAGCAGACTTTCTGGTACCAGTAATAGTTTACCTCAGCCGAGCGCTGCTGCATGGTGTGCAAATCCACACAAACATGGGCTTTTAAACCAGAAAGTTGAAAGGGGTGGAAAAACTGCCCAAATGGCCAAAAAAACCTACAATTTCTTGGCCAGAAACCACTCCTCTTGAGGTAGATGGGCTAGCTAGTTCTTACCACTCCCACTGATGAGTTAGAGGGCTTCCTTCCAACACAGAAAGGTCTGGGGGACTCAAACTTACAAAACTGTCCTGGATACAGCAAATCTGTATCTGGACTTGACTAGTTACAGGAAAGGCGGGATACAAGCTTAGAATTTTATTTTTTGTTATTTTCAGAAAAGCAGCTAAAACACTAATAAAAACACTTTAAATGCAGTGCAAGCTAGCACACAGGAAAGTAAACAGTCTGGGAAGAAATAGCCAGGGAATTGTTATGGCTAGGCTTGTATAGGCCTTAGGGCTGATAGCCTAGTACCAACATATGAACTTGAGTGTGTATCAATATGAAGCAAATACAGTTTAAATAAAGGCAGTTTAAATTAAAAAGCTACTTAAAACAAGTGCAGAAAGTAGTATTGCTTCAGAAAATTCATATTTATGGGGACATGATAAAATGAAGAATTTTGGAGTACAGATTAGATTAAAAATGATTCTGGTGTGGCAGCTAAGAATGTGAGAAAAGACTAAAAAGATGAAACAAAAACTGAGAAAATGGAAGCTTTGTTGTATGACATGGACAGTAAGATACAAGCAGTTAAAATGTTTCAGTCCCATTAGTCTTATAAACAGGTTAGGCATACTTTTATCAACCAGAGGAGACGTTGTGGATAGCAATTAATAAAGAGCTGAAGGACTTTATCTGGGAGGGGAAGATGGCAAGAGTCAAGTGGGATTTGAAGTGGTATTTCACAGCTAAACAGTTAAGCCTCCTATACATAGCACAAGCAGAAACTATAATTCAAAATGGAAAGAGGTGACAATGAAACAGAGGGAAGCTCAAGAAACAAGGAAAGACTGGGACTTTGGATGCAGGCCTTTAAGGAGAATAATAATAATCATACAGAATATTATATCTATAAAGTAGCAGTAAGTATCCTAAGAACTAAGCCAACATAGGAATGGAGAAAGGAGATTCTTCTGATACGGATGACTGCAATTAAGGATATAGACAATAGGCAAGAGGGGGCTGGAATTTATTGGAGAAAACTGTCAAAGGAATCAATGTATTGGGAGCAAATAACTAGAAAGGGAAAGATGACAGAATGTGAAGATGCCAAGAATTTATTTGGACTGCAAGTTAGAGATTGCCTTTCCTATCAAGGATTGATATCAGAATCTAGGCAAAGAGAAAGATATAGGGGCATCCTAAATGAAAGACTAGCACTGGTAGAGCTTTTAATAGAAACTAGAACAGAAGCTGCCATTAAAAAATGAATAGTTAATACAGCATGTAAAGTATTGCATGATAACTATAAGAATCAATCATAGGAGGTTAGAAAGGAATGAGAAGAAAGATTGGATAAGCAATTCACAAAGAAACAATATGAGGATATATACACGCCTCCCAATCATGCAACAAAATGTAGAAGATTTAGGATTTCTGCTTGGAAATGTTTACATAGTTATTTTTATACCCAAAGTAAAATAGAGAACTTTCCTCGGGTGGACAGCAAATGTTGGAGGTATAACGGGGAAGAAAAAGGTAATTGGGAACATATTTTCTGGAAGTATGGTCAGTTTGCTGACTTTAAGTATTCCTTGCGGGATGCACTGTCAGAGATGCAGGGTGGGCAGATTGGTGTGATGAGGAAGATGATTTTCCTGAGCTATGATACAGAATCAGAATTGCTTAGACATGGTAAGGTCTTGTTGTGTCTAATTAAGATGACTGCTGAAAAAAGCAATTGCTAGAAATGGAAATCAAAATCTAAACCAACTATACTAGAAGTAGTGAATATAGTAAGAGATAAAACAACTGGAATTAAAATCTTTAGAAAAGGGTAGGAACAAACTAGACAGGAAAAAATGGGAATTGTGGGAACAAATACAAGGGAGAAATGAGGTTTAAAAGAAGGCATGACTATGAGCTATGTAATGTTTGGCTGAAAATGACTGGATAGATTATAAGTGATATACAATGTTTTCAACTGGGAGTGGGTTACTATGGTTTGTGATGTAAAATGCTTGCAACCAGGATTTTGTTGGTGTGGTTTGTTTTCATTTACATAAATGTATCATTATCAAACCATTACTTATGATATAGGCAAAGATGATTTTTGTTAAAAAAGGGGGGGGGGCAGGAATTGAATAATGAATGTAATGTTGCTTAGGTTTTATGATATAGTACTATATATATATATATAAATAAATATATATATATATATATATATATATATATATATACACACACACACACACACACGTGTTACGTGTAATGTTTGAAAACATAATTAATACAGTTTGATTACTTTTACATAAATGTAAATCTGCCCATGTCACAAGTGATTCAGTAAAGGTGTTTAAAAAAAAAGATAATCACAATTGTTGTTGGTATACTTCAGCCTCAGCTCACTTTGCAGCACTTGACTTTGCAATTTTTACTTCTTGATTTAAAATTGCAGTTTTAATTGCTTGCCTCTCAGTGTACAGGGCTGTGCTGAAAGACTAAATTTAGAAGCAATTTCTCTCTTAAGAAAAGTGACATATTTCAACAATAAAGCTAGCTACCTTACTGTTTTTTTTTTTTTTTTTTTTTGGTTTATGCAGCTTTGCTTCAAGTCACTCATTGTTTGCTGGACTCAAAAATACTATACTTTGTATTATCATTGTACAGCTTTTCGAATTTCTCTCACTATTCAGGACCACGATGAAAGTCTGCTTTTATAAACAAGATTTACCTTAGGTGTATTGAAAATGTTCAGACCACATTAAAGTCTAAGTTTCCATCACCATAAAGATTTGTTTACTCTGCAACTATATTCTGGGTTAAAGTCATGGTTTTAGTTGTAAACAGTTTGGTACTTTATTTAATTAATGTTATGTTAATAGACTTGTTTATAAGTAACTGTTTTGCTACAGGCTACAGGTTAGTTCTAGTCTATGCTTATGTATTGTTTTTTTTTTTAAGTCTGTTGCTCATGTATATACACACACACACACACACACACACACACACACACACACACACTCAAAATTTACATTGTTCCAGGCATTCTTATATCCCATTCTGGTGCTCCATATTGGATGACATTTAAAAGGGACGCACACCACTTCCATCTCTATAAGGCTGGCTATATTAGTATTCTTTTAAATACAGCTTTCTCATATCTCATTTTAGTATTAGTATCACAGGAACAGAAACTGCATTTTGTTTCATTATGGTGCCTTCTATCGGAGCCACACACTGTGGAGAGTTTTAGAACAGTGTTCACAGTAATCATAGTTAAGCCAATGGTAGTACTCAAGATTTTGCATTCTAGTGTGCATGCATTAATTATTTTCTAAATATCAGAAATATGGAAGGGAAAAAATAACTCTTACTTGGAATTTGAACCCAAGACCTTCAGCATGCCACGCTGGTATCACTGTTGCTGGATAGATTTGCATTAAATTTTCCATTAAAAGCCATGATCAAGATCCAAATAAGAGGCAATAGTTTCCTTACAAGATTTTTCAAGATTCTAACAATGCCTAAACATAAGACATCTATGCTTTTGTGGATATATTTGTAATTTGACCCAATTACTTTCTGAACATAAAATATATGGGTTAGGCCTAGGCAGGCACAGAGTACATTTAATATTGCAGTGGGTTTGAACTTACTATTTTTATTTTATTCATATTTATTTCCTCATTAAGGTGGCATTGTGCCACACCATTTTATTCACACAGGTATTTTCCCTGGATTTGTATCATCAGTTTTACTTTCCTGCTGCAATAGAGTTTCACTGTTCACTATAGTTTTGAATTTCTTTGACCATGAACAAGTTTTCTTCTTGGAACCTTAGAGTTAAGTGCCTCATTACAACAAATTATGTTTGTACTTATTCTAGAACTCTGATATGAATACCGACTTGCACATAATTTGTCCTGGAAGCAGTGCATCTAATATTTTGGGCTTGACTTTAAATGTGAAGATAAGGCATTTTTGTTTATAGTACTACATGCTTTAGAAAGTTCTGCATAATAAATCAGTAGACTCAGGAGCGGCCTTAGGTCAACTGGTGCCCTAGGCAAAATGGCTCCACAGTGCCCCCCACATCACTCAGAGCCCCCATCCTGGTCTACCTACACCAAATAAATACTGGAAAAGTGCCCCTGCTACAATGGCGCCCTAGGCGGCCACCTAGTAGGCCTATGCCTAAGGCTGGCTATGAGTAGACTAACCTACAAGAAATTTCCTTGCAACATGTTCTTCCTGTAGAGACAATTACTTGAATGCATTCAAGTTATTTTTCAAGTTCAAGACAAAAACACACCCTGGAAAGCAGAGCGGAGAAGTTTATATCGAATTATAATGAGCATTCAACAAGCTGGATTTGGATGTTTGGGTTACATGTAATAAATGAACGTGTGAAATGTGTTGCTTTCTGTTATAAATTCTCTGTAAATTGTTTCGCTGTATAAATTGTATATTTTGGTAGTTTTATTCTTACTTAACTAGTTTGAGTTTTCCCTTGTATATTTTGGCTACCAGATGAACTAGATTACTTGATTTTTGTACATTAAAGTTTTTACTTAAAATATATTTAAAAACATGGTAATCCTAAACCAAGTGTCTAGACCTACCTTTAATAGCTTGTGCCACCTTTTTTTTCCCTTGGGAATTTGATTGTCCCACTGGACCACACAAGTTCTTTTTAAAGGGAAGTTTCGAAGGCAATGTTTTAAAAACTATATTTTCTACAACAACCTTGCCACAAACTGGCAAATGGGTTTAAAAATTCAAATGTGTGCTATTTCTGTTAGAAAAATACAAAAACCATTAACATGCACTTAATGAAACAATTAAATATATTCTCATCCAGAAAAATTTTAAACACCAGACACTCTTGTGGTCCTTCAAGTAAAAGCCGAATAGTTGCATAGAAATACTCAGATATGTAAAGATTAATGTGGACATCTTTTTAGGCGTTGATACAACAGTACTGTTAAACAGAATGTCACATACTACAAAAGATATAACCACATATGCCACTGGGAACAGATTAAATGTATTGTTACACTTCTCATACATCTATATCTTATAATTACTTTTATTTGTGGATATACTCCTGATGTTAAAGCACCAAATACTTTGAAAACAAAACAAAGATTATGAAATTTTGTTAATGTTTTACCTTTACCGTTGACTCAATTTTTTCCTTATAAATCACAACCACAAAATGATGTCAAGTTATGCATTGACAATAATGTGCACACACTTATTCTAAAGTAATCAAAAGCCCCATACTTCTTTAGAGGAATAGCTACTTATTTACAGTACACTTTCATTAATTGAGCAACAAGTGTATTACATTTTCAAGGATAGATGTTCCATCTGTGAGAAATAACTGACAAATTGTCTTAATAGGATACAAGACTCCCTTACTGCAGCATCTAGCATGGAAAAATAGTAACTTATAAACTAATGTAGGCACTGAGAGATAATGGATGCACACTTTCATGATGCCATGTCAGGCATTTTCAGTTTCAAGAAAATGTTGGGGCGGTGCTTATGAATTAAATTGATTGTGAAAATAGCACATTATTTGCCTCAAATACTTGCATGTAATATTGTATATATTAAAGAGATCACTCCCATTACTAACAACTAATTATTTACATTTAAAGAGACTGTGACAATATTCTTTAAAGACTAAAATGTTAAAACATACACACCAAATCTTCTACACAAAGCAGTAATAGTAGAATATGACAACTTACTATCCTAGTGTTTTTCCAGTTATTTCATAAAAAGCTGTAGCACTACACTATCCAATAAATAAAAAACTACTAAACAGCATGCCTCACCATAAAACTATTATAGCTAGAATGAGAAGGGAACTCAGTGTCACACTTTGTTATAGGTTCATAGGTTGGCACTAGGCTATCGGCCCTAGGGCCTATACAAGCCTAGCCATAACAATTCCCTGGCTATTTCTTCTCACAATATTTACTTCCCTGGACCCCTGTCTAGCATAGGTTCATAGGTTGCAGATTATAAGAGGTCTCTACACTAAACAGCTTCTTACACATGTTCCACGGTGTAATACCTGGGCAGTTTATAGAAAAAATGGCAGTTTAATGACAATTATCACACACAATGCTTCAGAATCTCCCTGCGTAGGTAGAAAACATTCAAACAAATGTGCAGGTTGCTTTCTGTATCACATTAAGGCCTACATGAAGGCCTTCAACAGTACTGCATCCTGAAGACGTAACCTGGACTCTGGGTCTCTGAATGACTTCTGAGATGGCTAGTGCCTTAGTACAAACAAAAAATGATTGACTTTAACAATTGGCTTAGTTTCTGGTGTCATTCCAAGGTGATCCAGAACCTGACATCATCGGAAGACATGATCAACAGACCATAATGCTTTGCCAGAAATGGCCTGCATCTGTCTCCCTTGGGCTTCAGGCAAAGGCTCTTGCCTTCACCATACTGCCTTTAGGCAATGCCATGGGGTCAAAACTACCAACATGAAACTTTCATCACAATGCAAATTAAAGGTCATGCTGCTAAACTCTAGGAGTCTAAACATGACACTAACTGCAAGCATTCTTAACCCTGGAAGATGCTGACATTTGTGCACTCACAGAAACCTGGTTCAAAGCCGAAGAGAGCACCCCAGCCACACCAGGTTATTCATCCTGTCATGTATTCAGACCCCAAACCGTGGGCAGCAAAGCAAAAGGATGTGGAGTTGCAATACATATTAAAGACATACACACATCCAGGCTGGTCACACAGTACGACACACAGGAGACACTCCAGGTGCAGCTAATAATTGACAAGACTCCTATTCTAGCCATAGATACCTACAGGCCCCCAACTTTGATTAAAGATGCCCACTCCACCTATCTGGACCTCTTCACATGTATCAAAATCCAACCCTTTACCCTGATTTTGGGTGACTAACTATCCAGGCTGGAAGAACTACTCATGCCAAAATGCAAATGCCCAGAAATTTCTTGATTTCATCAATGCAAATGCCTTGGCCCAGCTGGTTGACACCCCCACAAGAAATGATAATATCTTGGACTTGGTATTAACCAACATGAGTAACCACTGCAGTATCCCTAAAGTGTGATCCTCCCTGGTAAGAGCCAACCACAAAGCGGTCACTTTCAAAGTCACCCCCCCCCCCCCAAGCTAAGGTCAAACAAAAAAACTTCTCCAAAGTTGATTACAGCCTCTTGAGGGAAGATATGAACAGTTTCACAGCCCCCTCCCCCTCTGTAGGAAATGGCACAAATGTTCAAACCTACACCAAAGTACTATACAAGCATTTATATAGCTGCATGGAATCAGAAATACCCGACAGGATAAAATCATCCTCCTTAAGGAAGAGAACACCTGTCTGGTGCATTTGTAAATAAATCCTATAATAAAAGGAAAAACAATTGCTGTCCAGGACCAAAAAGGAGCAGGTGCCTAACTGGAAGCAATCTCTCCTTAGCCTGAACAAGGCAAATAAGAGCATTAGTGAAATCCTCCAAAACAAACTGGTTACATCTACTAAAGACAATCATAAAGCCTTCTTCACACATATCCACAATCTCAAAGGAAGCATTCAGATCTGATCAGAACTGGTGGTTAAGGACACCACATACACAAACAACATAGATATAGCCAACCTGCTGGCAGACAGCTGCAGTGAAAACTTCACTCCTCTCTCCTCCCATCAGTAAATCAGAACATCCCCAGCACCTGCCTCTCTTCCTTTATCTCTAGGGAGCAAGTCACCAATGCTCTCTCAAAGGCAAAAAATACAGCCTCCATGGGACCCAATAACATCTCAGGCTGCATCTTACATGAACTCATGCAGGAACTTACAGCACCATTAGGAATCCTATTCAACCAAAGCTTGAGTACCAGCTTTGTCCCAGCCAAGTGGAGGGCAGCCACTGTCATCCCTTTGCACAAAGGTGGAGCATCCACCGATCCCAGAAATTATAGACCCATCAGCCTAACTAGCCTAATCTGCAAGGCCATGGAACAGATTATCATGGACCTCATTAACAAGGACATTGGCAACCTCCAAACACTCAATGCCACACAGTTTGGTTATGTCACAGGGAAGTCAGGCCTGTTAAATGTGGTTGACTTCTTTGAGACAGTCACCAAAGCCATGGACAAAGGGAAGATGGTGCACACCACCTACCTTGACCTGGCCAAAGCCTTCAATAAACTCTCTCAACTAGGAATCAATCCATATGTTACCAAACAGGTAGCAAACTGGCTCACTGACAGAACCCACCTAGTCAAAATAGTGGAAGCCACCTCAAGCAGTAGACCCGTAACAAGTGATATACTTCAGGGACTGGTCTTTGGGACTCTGTTGTTTGAGGTATACTTTTCTGAGGTGCGGGCCAAAACCAGTGGGCTACAGTTGACCAAGGTTGCAGATGACTGCAAGCTGGGTGCGGTCATCAATTCCCCTAGTGATGTGGACATCCTCCAAGAGGTTCTCACCCAAACAAATGACCGGTGCCAGAAACATGGCCTAAGACTGAATGCCAAAAAAAATGCATCATTACCCCCTTTGGGGACAGTGATGTCCCCACAAATTAATAAGGTCCTAAGCATGCAAACAGCCATGTGGGACTTGGGCACCCAGGTTGATAGAAAACTGACTTTTGACCATCATGTTGCTTCTGTTGTACAGAAAGCTTTCTACATGGTCAACTTCATTAGTAAGGGTATCTCATCCAGGGACAAGGAGGTCATAACATCCCTGTATTCTTCCCTTATAAGACCCATTATTGAGTACAATGCCCCTTTCCGCATGTACCTCACAAAGCACATGCAGCAGTGGGAGAGACAACAGAGTTTCCTCACCAGGAGAATCCAGGGCCTCAAACATCTACCCTACACAGACAGACTAAAAGTCCTATCCCTCTACTCAGTCTCATACAGGCTCCTCAAAAGGTGCCCTCTATCTGGCATACAAAGCAATCTCAGACCCTGTCTTGATGGGGCTGCTGCATATCCACAAGTCAAGCTTCACACGAGTAACCCACATGAGCAACCTCAATCTGGTCTATGACATCAATAGGATTTGTTGGCGGGACAGATTTGTGTCCCAGAAACTCCACATTCTGTGGAATAGACTCCCTCTCCACATCAAGCAGAGTACCTCATTAAAGGTTTTTAAGCACAACCTGGACAAATGGATAGGTAACAGAAAATACACCTCTGGGATTCCACCAGTGTCACTGCTGGACAGGGACATCGGGTGCTGATTTGTCGAGCATGGGCTAAATTCTTGGCTAGGCCTGTAAGGGCCTCAGGGCCAATAACCTGGGAACTTCCTATGATCAAATGTAGAAACAGGCATACAGAGAAGATAAATAGAAAATGGAGTCCCCCTTCAAAGAAGGTGAAATACTACAAGTCCTACTACCTCCTCAGCCAGTTCTGTTTTTGTCTTTATCACCTTTATCAATGACTATAAAATCAGATTAAAAAGGCTAAGTGAATGTTTATGTAGTAGTATCAAAAACATTGTCAGTATAACCAACGCATTCTTTAGATTTCCTCTCTTTTGTGTGTATGTTCCTCTAAGTAGCTCATACAAGAAGCTCAAAATGTGCCAGCGAATATCTTGCATTAAAACAGGTGTAACAGTTAAACTTACCCAAAGGGTGCAAAACACACACACTCAAGTAAATGAAATTCAGAAATGCAACATCACTATAGACAGTTGGAGACAAGAATCTTGGTGCAAGCAAACTACATGACCTGCAAATGGTGACAATTGTTCATATAACTGTAAAAGAGAACATGCAATAGCAAACCAGACCCATGTGCTGCCTCAAGAGGCCCGTACTACATCTAGTGTAAATGCCCATTTAATGAAACTACAAAGTATAATAAGCAATACTCACAAATATTCTCATTCACATTTGAAACAAACAAAACAGGGAAACATAACTAATAAAATGGATACGATAATTGTACTGAAATCGAACCAAACATACATACTCATCAATCTGTACCTTTAGTTAAAAAGCATCACAAATAACATATTAAAAAAGTGTGTGTTTAAGTGGACTACCACACTTTCTTTGCAAACTTATTTAACAAAATGTACATCAAACATACAAATGCAACCATGCAGTAACTGCTGTGAAGTTAAGAGAGGCAGCAGCCCAGCTCCACTATAAATTTGACATTTTTAAAGAGTTTAATAAGAGACACAAGTGGAACATACTTTAGTATCTAGCACTGACTTGTTGAGAACTAACAAGAATAGTGATTGCATTCAAATCCGGCACTTCTGTATACTATTTTCCTTGTTGTTGGGTAAACAGCACAGCAATGGAGAAATAAGGCCGCTTGCATTTGCCAATCACTATCAATAATTACCATTTCAGAAGAAATCAGTGTACTACGGCAATATGAATGAACACCCCAACATAGGTACACTGTAAGAAGCCATTGAAAATGGTCAATACTGTGGAAAGGCATTAAAGACAGGTGAGCTGGTATAGGTAAGAAAGAGGCTGTAGTTCCACTATATAAACATGTGCTAAAACTTGACGAGTATTATCTTCATGTATGGTGGCATGGTCCCTAGTAGGAGATACACTGAACATTAAAATAATTTGAGGCCTGCACCAAACTACAGTACACTGCAGACATAAAAAGACACAATTTGAATCAGCTTCTGTGAGAGTATGGGGGGTATAAATATTAAAGAAATCATCACACCAATAAAAACAGAGAAAAATTCTTACATCTACAGGAGCATTAAATAAAACGTAAACATGGAGAAAGAAATGTAACACATGACATTTGGTACAGCATAAAGAGACTGAAGTCACCTTCTAAAGCATGGAAATGTAAAATTTCCCCACATTTTATTTACTTGTAAGGCTATGTGGTTTCCAAAGAAGCGCACTAACTCAGCACTACAGTGATATTTTCATGACAATTGTTACATAGTTGGATCTTCAAGCCCCATTGAAATATTTAAAAACATTAACAAGAAATGTCTGGAAAAAAAAAAAAAAGACAAAAATTTTACTGCTCGTATGTAAACGGTAAGGTAAATAAGGATCATACGCCAGTAAACAGAAACATAATTGCAGCATGAATGCAGGCAAAAGCATTGTACACAGCACAAAAAAGCAATGCTCCAACTTTTGCCTGCACATGTTCATGTATCTTTTCTTAGTTACAACACATCACAAACAAGAAATCCAATTAAACTAATGAAGCTATTTAATTAAAAGCAGTTATGAATCAATGTGCAACAAGCATTATAAAGGAACGTACCATCAAATCTCATAAGAAAGTTTTTTTCCCCTAATCCACGTTTACTACAGACAGCTGCCTTGAACTTTCTCAGCATTAATAATAAAATAGGTATTATACAGGCAGACTAATACTTGGCTTCTCAATCTAATTTCTAAACACTCCCCATTGAAAATAATATACTTTGTCATTATTATTACTTTCTTTACCAGTTTAAGACTCACAAGCCACAAATACTTCCTGTCAAAAGTGACCTGGAAGTACTTAAATAGTTAAGTGGCCTATTCAAGAGTCATGTGGTAAAAAGAAGTCATGTCTTACCATAACGTTCCATCTGTGTTGTCGATCTACACTAATCCTTGACAGTGGGTTCTGTTCCGAGCCTCGGAACAGACTCTGCCATTTACTCCAGCTCGCGTATTCCAAACACTCAAGTCAGGCACTACCCATAATGCTCATCTCAAAATTACCTCAGATGGAGTTTGCCCAACATAGAGGTGGACAGACAAGTGGAAATTATAGTCAAAAACAACAGATATAACAGTACCAGATATGTGTCCTTCATATGAAGCTAGCGATGGAAAATACAGTCCACTAAGAGTCTCAGCTTGGGGAATTCAAGGATTAGTGAAGATCGACAACACAGATGGAATGTTATGGTAAGACATAACTTCTTTATCTGATGTTGTCAATCTTCATTCTGTCCTTGACAGTGGGACAGAGTCCCCAGCTACTTCAGTCTTGGGAGGTCTCATGGAAGAATATTCCTAAGCACCATCGAGCCAAATGATGCCTGTTCCCGCGAGACCTGATCCATTGGTAGGTGCATTAGAGACCACTGGGAAGCAAGTAGCCATTGCAAAATTCACATGTGATACCTTGCTAGGGGAACAAGAATGATTGATGCTGCCATGGAGTCTGTTTGTAGGACTAGTCTTGCTGGAACTATTTTGTTTCGTAGAATTTGTCTGACTTGTGAATTGATGTGGTGAAGTCTTTCTGGGGGGAGTGAAGCAATTCCTGGAACAGTGTTTAAATGGGCTCTGATAAATTCCAATTGCTGAGCAGGTTGCAAGCTTGATTTCTCAAAATTTATGGTTATGCCTACAGATGTAGAGGTATAAAGTGTAGTTTCTTGCCTGTTCTAACTGACACCTGGTGGTGGCAGTAAGGAACCAGTTGTCGAAGTAAGGAAATACTTGAAATCCTAGCAGTCTGAGATGAGCTGCCACTACTACCCTGCATTTGGTGAACACCACTGGGGCTGCGGTAAATCCAAAGGGCAGCGCTCTGAAATGGAAATGACTGGTTCCCAGCCAGAAGCTCTTGTCCATTTTTATATGGTAATAAGTGTTCTGAAGGTCTACAGAGCACATCCAATTGCCTTTTTCCAAGAATGGAAGTATCGACTGCACCAAAACCATCTGGAATTTGGTTTGTTGAATGGCCTTGCTGAACTGGCTGAGGTCCAGGATGGGTCTCCAGTCCCCTGTTTTTTTTTTGGGCACTAAAAAGAAGCTTGAGTAAAACCTGGATCCTGTTTGATGTGGTGGGAGTTTTTCGATGAATATTTTGTCTAGGAGTGTTTGAATCCCTAATGCTGTTACATCCCTGTCACTGAGTGGTACGTCTGGAAGGTTCTTATGGGGTGATGGGGGAATTGACAGTGATATTCTGTAACCTCTGGATATTATTCCTTACACCCCTTTGTCCATAGTTAATGTTTTCCAGGCAGATTGGTACAGAGAGAGTCATCCCTAAACTGCCTCCAGAAGAGGTCAACTGGGCACCCATGCAGGGGTGCTGTAGGAAATACCAGAGAAAAGATTCTCTGGACTCATAGTTCTGCAGTCCATTTCTGCCTCTGGGGCAGCATCTTCCATTACTTCCCCCTCTGCCCTGGGGAAAGTATTTGCCACATTAATCCTGGAAAGGCCCTTTGGATTTTTTAAACCATAGTCTCCCACTTCTCTGGTTCCTGGAGTAGAGCCTCTGAGGAGTGGAAAAACATATGCCTATAGCAGAATGGGTCTTACCATCGTTTTCACATCTGGCAAGTGTCTTTAACCTTGGGACCAAATATGGGAGATCCGTCAAATGGAGCAATAATGAATGACGCTTTGAATGGTTCCACAAAGTCACACAACCGCATCCAGGAATGCCTTCTAATAGCTATGCCTGAACCTGCTGCTCTGGAAGTCGCTTCAGCTGTGCGAGCAATCAGCCTCATGGACGAGTTAGAAATTGCATCAAGGATTGCTAGCTGACAGGTAACTTTGTCCCATACCCCTTCAACCACTGCTCTTTCAATGGTATCCGAGAGCTCCTTGATCAGATTCCTCTGCAGTCTTGTAAAGTACACCACTTAATTCAAGGACCTGAAAGAGAAGGTTGTTGAAGCATAAACACACTTCCCAAATCTATCCAAGGTCCTAGACTCCTTGGTAGGAGGATGGATAGTCGAACTTTCCTCAGCAAGTTCCCTTTTCATGACCGCGGCTATCACCATGGCGTCAATGGGTATTCCTTTGGACCAGTGAGGCTCATCCTTAGTGGCTGATAAGATATGATCAGGCCTTTTGGGGACTGGCTCAATGGCACTGGGCATCTTCCATGCCCGCTGAGCAATTTAATGAGATTGTCAGCAAATGGAGAGATCCAAGAAGTAGAGGGCCGGGCATGTACAGCTTCCAGGTATACTGACTCCTCCAAGGAAGGCTGGATGGAGGACCAGCTACCACTCTGCTTCAGGATTTCTAGGATGTTCCTGAAGGAAACAGCATCAGGGAGTGACCTGGGGGAATCTTCCCCTTCATCAAAATCAGTATCGTCAGTGAAAGATTCTTCCAGGGAGTGTAAGTGCTTCCTCTTGCCCTTCTTAGCAGGAACTTCCTTGGTGTGATGATCCGGGGAAGTGTCTCAATAGGAAACCACCAACATGGGTGTAACCTAAGACTTTTGTACCCCCTGTCCTGGGGATGAGATGGACGGAAGCTCAGGTTGGGGGATGTAGACAGTTGTCCCAACATGGATGGCAAAGTCCGAGTCCCCAATGGACAAGGCCTTTTCCATGATTCAGAAGGCCTGCCCCCCCCCCCCCCATAGAGGGATGGGAGCCCACAGCTGAAACAGACTCCTTCAGAACTGGGGTCACACCCTACACCAAGGAGGGGGCCCCCAAAACAGAATCCTGGGTCAAACCTACAAAGGCCGAAGCACTAAGGGACATGGATGGCTCCAAAACTAAGGAAGCCAATCCATGCACCTGGGACCCAACCAGAGAGGCTCGACCCAAGGAGCCATCCGGTGCCGAAAACTCAGTGGAGCTCAAGGCAGCTCTCAGCACCGAAGAAGAGGATGCTACTGGAACCAAAACAGCCGATGCCAGGAGTGTCAGAACCGGGGGCTCCAAATACTCAATAGGAGTTGCAGGAGGAGGAATTGGTGGTGTCATAGATTGGCTGGTTCAAATGCCAGTGTGGCTAGGAACCGAGGACAATCCCCTCACCGTCAGAAGCTGATCCACCAGTCGGAAAATGTTGGCTTCTGAGAAACTCTTAGTAGATCAGATAGAGGCAGCTGAAGGAGACTTAGGGGGTCTTGCTTTGAGAAAGGGACTTGGTGGCTTGTCTTTAAAAGGATCAAAGGTTGGGGAGTATCTTGTCCTAGGGAGCAGAGTCAGCTGTGACAATTTCATCTCTGAGGGTACCAAAGACGTTGCTGTCATCTGATACAGTTTTGGGTGTCGAGCCAGATAAACCCTCCAGTGCCGAAGACCTCTTTGGTACCAAGGTCAGTTTAGAGATATTCTTGGATGGTTCCAATGAACTAGGAAGTGAAGAAGGTCTTTTCTTAAAGGAGGAGGAAGAGGATGAAGATGTGCTAGCTTCAGTCCTAGACCCAGAAATGGCCTCTTTGAAATCAGATTTGAGGAGTCTCCTCAAGATAAGTTTATTCTTCCTCTCAGTAAGGGTACAGGCAGAGAACCTGTGATAAATTGAACAATCTTCCTGAAGATATAATTTCCCCAGACAGTATATACATCAGAGTTGTGCACCTTACCCTGCCACTTCTGGCACCTTTTGAAATCGGTGGTGCCATTTGAGCTTTTGACAGGAAAGAGTTGCTTTTAAGCCATAACACAAAAAAGGAGCTGAAACACACACATACATGGCTAGAGAAGAGATATAGTGATGAAGATTTTTGTTGTTTAGCAATTAAGAAGGGCTAGAGATAGAGAGAAAGAGGAAAATACCAACAAGGGTAATATAAGAACACCTAAAAAATTTAATAAAGGAAAGAACTGAACCAACGATGGTACTTGAGAGACTACCAATGGTAGAAAGATGAAGAGAAAAGAAACACACTCACGTGAAGCTATGAGAGGAGCAGATAGAGAAAGAGAAGACTGAAGAAGAAAATTCAGCAAAAATATGAGGAGATAAGAGTTTTAACGGAAATAAACTTACTCAGAATCAGCCATGGCTCGAGAGGAGACAAACGTGTCTGCCCAACCAAGTGGCAAATGAGATATGAGGTAATTTTGAGAGGAACATTTTGGATATTGCTTGGCTGAAGAGTTTGGAAGGTGCGAGCTGGACTAAATGGCTGAGTCAGTTCGGAACAGAGCCCACTGTCAAGAACTGAGTGAAGACTGACAACATCAGATGTAATAATATGTAATTGGAGATCAAAGGAATCAAATTGAAAATGCAAGCTGAAGCTCATAATACATCAGACCATACTGTCAGACTAATGCCATTATCAAAAACATAATGTCATAATACATCTTTTTAAACAGCACTAATTTCCGAACTGTTTTACAAAGCCTTCTTAACGGTCATGCTCCAAAAGAAAAGAACTGTCAGAATTAAGTATCTCCTGGTGATGGTTTTAGTTCCAGCAGAGCAATTAAGACATCAAAATAGTGTGTACATTATGAACACCCTTCCCCACACTGCAAAGCATGGTCATAAATCAAAACAGCACATGGAGGGGGTCTGTGTGTAGTACAGACCACTCTCAGGCAGCAAATTAAAAAAAAACTAGTAAATTAAAAAAATAAATAAATAAAAACTAGTAAATTAAAAAAATAAATAAATAGCATATGAATCAATTAAAATAAGCTGTATATAAGAAAATGAACACCCTAACAATCTCCTCCCAGGCCTCACCCTTAGGTTTTATTTGGCATCCCACTCTAGGAAGGGCCTGTTAAATTCACACTTTTTCTCCATAAAGAAACATGTTAATTATCCACAATACAGCACATATGCATTGTGTTTCACTCTGAAGTACAAACAAAACATGAATCATTACTTGACAGCAAGCACGACTATTGCTTTTAAGTTGTATTTCACGCAGCTCCCCCCCAAAAAAATCCACATTCTGAAGTAGTTCACCATCATAGATTGAGCAAACTGAGACTGAAAGCCAACATTAAACAGGTAAAATAGAGCAGTTGTGACTTTGATTCACTAATCTGTTAGATCCATTTTATCATTTGAAATTCATTACACTCCTATACACAAGCAAGTTCCACCAGATAACAAATCATTTCCACCAGATAACAAATCATTTCAATGTCATACACAAACAAGTTTCAACAAATGGAAAACAAAAAGTTTGATGTAATGTATACCTTTCATCACACCATACATATACATATATATATATATATATACACATACATACATATATACATATACATATACATATATATACACATATATACACATATACACATATATATATATATATATATATACACACACACACACACACATATATAGTTTTAAATGACAAAGAAGCAGCTTAACAGTTTATACACTGACTTTATAAATGCTGAATTATTAAGCGCCCCCCCCCCCAAGACTATAGATCAACTAATAATCACAGCAAAGCAGTCACCTGCAGACCCCATCCTTAACAGTCAGAATTAATTTCCTTAAGCAAATAGTCTGCTATGCTTGAACTAAAAGCAGGGCAAAATAAAGGATACACGAGGAGAATTCAAACACATATGTTTGTGCTTGCAAGTACCTTATTCAGTTAACAAGTTGAAGAAAGACATCTGAAACCAGAATATGTTAGCCATTGTTCTAAAGATATAGCACTTATGATGGAACAATAAACTTCAGCTGTATCAGAGTCAAAACATATTACTATAACTCTGTTTTGCAGCAGTTTTAACATAATGTACCTATGCTGCCCACAGTCTCTTGTTTATAGTATAATTACAAAAATGAATTCTGTACCTTTGTTTCTGCTCCTCTCGGACACAGGACCAGGGAGCACATATGTTATCAGTAATGAACCATACTAACAATGTCTGTATCCTGCTTTTAATGCCAAAAAATAATGATGATAATAGTACTAATAATAATTTCTTACACATGAATTTTTACACAGTGGGCCTCTAAGCCACTGTAGACCTTACTGCAATGACAACTACTGCACATATACACTTATAATGAACATACGCATATTATGTTGTCATCACTTGTCACACAGACTACATGTGACAAAAAAAATAATTTTAAAAGGCAAAAAGCATAAGACTTATCACAATCCATTTACCCAGTCAATAAACAGAAATAAATGAAACTCTACAATCTAAACACCTAAATACATTTTATACACTATGAATAAGCAGTCCCTTATAACACCTGCCTCTTTGAGAACGCTGTGAGATTCTTAGGCAACCTGTTGCATCATTCCTATAATAAGATGTAAACAGTTAGCACTAGCTGGATAAGCACACATGGAGCTAGTACCAGGAATAATTATGTCTTAACCAACTTAAAAAAAACATTTTTCATAAAAAGTGTCCTTTGTTGCATGTCAACAGCGAGCACAGCATGCATAACATCAAAGCGTAAAGAAGGCAAAAATGAAAGCAAAAACATTTTGGTTTTCTCCTGATGCTCGGTTTTACTGAGGCCCGTGGCCTTTCCTTTACATTATTAAACCACAGTAAACACATTTCTATTATTAACAGACAAGCTCGACAGGTGTATAGATCCCGGATAACAATCTCCTTCATCTTACAGACATCAATCCCAAAATTCAGAAATACTACCCTAAGTCACACATGCTACCTTAAGACTTGTCACAACTGTCCTACCTAGTGTTGTGAGATGGTACAAGAAGCAAGCAGGTGTCCCGTGTGTGGGTGTCCACTTGTCCTGCACCATCGTGCTCTCACTGTGTGCCACTGCGGAGCAAGAAAAAACTGCGTTATATCAAACCATTCAGCTGTACTCTATAATATGGCATCCAACCCATTAAGTATCAGCCTTGAACTTTAAAAAGCATAATCCAATGCGACATTACTGGTACTGCATGGCACTCCAGCAGTAAGAAATACAGTGGTGCTGACGCTGTAAATCTCAGCAAGTGGAGCTACTCTCTGCCCCCTCCAGCAGTAAACTGGGCACAGTTTCATTCCACAGGTAACAGTAACAACTCCAGCAAATGGGTACACTTCCACAGTCTTCAAAAATAATTCCTTTTGACACTCACCAGCAGGTCGACGCTCACATCTGTACCGTCTAGCAAGAGAACACGGCAGGTCAGTACGGATTTGCTATCTCCAGCCGCGGGGATGTGAACGGGTGCCCCTCCAGTCACCACGACTTGGGGCGGCAAGTGGTGCCCATCAGACCCCCGACCGTCCCCGTCCCGTACATCTCTTCCTCTTCCATATCGCTGCATCGACCGCCGACCAAAGGTCCTCCGTAAAAAGCGTAGCATTATCGACCGATCGCCACTTGCCAACTGGGCTACTATAACGCGCTGCGCGCCGTGTCTCTATAGCAACTAGCGACGAAAAGCAGCGGTGAACGTTAGTGTCTCCCTCAGCAGTAGTGAGTGATTCCCGGTCTGAACGTGGCGGGACCAAATTGGTGTGAGAGCAAACACAGCTGGTCTTTTCCTTCTCTTTCAGGCTCTGCGTGTGTTGTGAATACCACTGTAATAGCTTTCAGTTTTATATTTCCTTAAGTCGCAGGTGAGAGTTGGGTCCTACTGTCTTGCCTGTTGGAGCGGAGTAGTAGAGCGCATTCCCCCTACCCTGACTGTTTATACTCCCAGCCTTTCTTTCTCTGTTTAGTTCACTAGTAAGTCTCCTTGCTTTACTCGGGTCTCTCCGTTTGCGGAGCAAGTCACAGAACCGGATCGGCAGGTAACTCGGCTTCTAAGATTGTTGGGCAAAAGATTCAGCGTAGGGAGCATGCGCACTAGCTGTTTCCAGCAGAAGCTAATACCGGGTGTAGAAAGCAAAGGGTGCTCACTCCAATGGAAGTAGTTTTATACAAATATATAGTAATGAGTATTTTTTAATTTCCTTTAATACTTAGCACTTATTTATACAGTGAGATGGTGGAACAGCATGCGTACCACTGTTTCCTTATCTTGCAAGAGCTGCATTCGACGTAGTTGCTCGTAATAAGGATTTATCTTTCTTTCAAACTGATATTTTAAATGAACTGTGACATTTAATTTGCGTGTTTAGTTATATTTTGTTCATACGTTCTGTTCTCTTCATCAGCCAAAACGTGGCATTTTCCTATTAATTACCTCACATGTTGCATGGGCCAGTCGGTGTATAAAGAGTAACTTTAGCTCTTGCAGTTTTTATTTTTTTCTGTGCCTGGTAGGGACATGCATTGATATGTGTCAAAACTTTGTCAAACGCTGGAGAACTGAATATTATGTTCGTGTCTAAAAGTGTGAAATGTCTTATGAAGTTTGCATGTTACATAACAAAATAATATTAAGTGTATCCGGGGCTTTAGGGTGCTTATGTATTCCCCCATGCATGTGACTAGCGTCGTGCTGTAGGTTTTCGACCTTGTAGTCGTGCTAGTTAATAAGTGCCTGTTGTACTTTCTCACTTTTTTTTTTCTCGTGCGCCCCTTTCACTGGTGAGATTAGAAACCACATTTGAAACATTCGTGTAAATGAATGCAGCGACAGAAACGCATTCCTGAAAGTATTTTTTTCCTTACTGCGGAGCATACCTCTCAATCTCTTAGCACAAAAAAAATCTAGACAAAGGTTAAAATATTGGGGGGACAAAGACCCCAAAATAAGGACAGATTTTAAATAGTGCACCTACAAACTTAGAAAGTTGTTAGAATAACAAGATTGGTGTTAGCATGCATTTTCATTCAGTAGGATATGAAGTCTGAAACTAAAATATATTTAGTGACTTCAGTCCTCAATAATTTGCCAGAAAATTACACATTTTATGATCAGCGTGCTAGCAATATGAGGCAAAAATCTGGTATGCTTGAAGTTGTCAATGTGCTGCTTGTGAAAGTTCTTCCTGCAGTGGTGGTCTGTTTCATAATTTGTTGCACATTGTGTACAAACACACCCGTGTGCTTTTTACATACATCTCAACCTCCTTAGCCCAAGAAATCCGGACAAAGCCAAAACTGATGGGGGACAAAGGCCCAAAATAACGACAAAGTGTAAATACTGCACTTATAAATTTAGAAAGTTGCTGGAATAAAAGGTTTTGTGTTGACATGCATTTTCTGAAGGATACAAAGTCTAAAACTGAAATGTATGTCATTATTTAGCAATTTCAATACTCAGTGATTTGCCAGGAAACTGGCTGGTTTTATAAATATCTAACTCACTGATTTTATGGTGAACAGACCAAAAATGTGGTGCAAAAATGTGGACTTTCTGTACAACTCTAGACAGTGGAGAGCTATGGCTTTTTAGTTGGTGGGTGTCTGCAGTGCGCTCTTGGTGCTGTTTGCTAAACCACTGAGTAAGTGGTATGAGTTTTGGTAGATTATAGCTAGGTTGTTGGGGCACACTATGTATTGCAAATATTTTCCGTAGGTGAGTTGGTATTTTGGGGCAGTCATTAATGTAGTTTTAGTATTAAAATCTGCACTACACTGTTTCCATAAAGATCCACATTTGACACTTGTTTAGGTCTCCCTTTATTTACATTTTCATTCCGTAAGCTTGTACTAGTGTATTACTGAAGACCTGCTTCTCTTTTTAGTTGCATAGTTCTCCAGCATCCATGATGTTGACTCAAAATGTTGTTCTGTCTTGACACTCCATGAATTTCTCTGAAAATGTGGATGGTTTTAGTAAAAAAGATGACAATTATTACAATCACAGTCTATCTGCTTCATAAAATTGATGCACATTCAAGTCTTCTTATTATGTCAACATTTTAAGTCAGTAGTGCTTAATTTTAAAAATTGTACCTAAATTGGAGCATTTGTCAATGAATGTTTTAGTCTTTGCCTCTGATTCAGTTGTTAAGTGATCAAGAACTATCTTTAGATATAAAAATCCACCACACTACCTTAATTCTGTCCATATTTATATTCAGACAACACAGAAAACCAGTTAGTTTGCTGTTATGTTTAATACTTTTTTACCACTGGTCTTGCAGCTTTATGCAAAATAATTCTTTAAAATCATCACATTTTCATTTATTTTAGCTCTGCTATTAATCTACTTTTTAATTTCATAGGTTGTACTAATAGGTAACGCACAGTTTTTCTGCATTCCTCACTGTCATGTCATAATTTGTTTGCTTATAATGTTATATAGTATTACAATACTCCCTGGTAGATACTTATTTTACAGCATTGTCCTAGTAGTTTTGAAGCACATTTTATTCAGATATTGTTGCCTAATATGAGAGAGTGTATTTTCCATTACATTACCAATTTATATTGGATCAGAATTTTCAGAGAAATGTGTGAAATGCCTATGGCAATTATTGGCTTTTGATTTTTTTTCTTTTACATTTAGAAGATAATATTCCGCGCATATAACACTGGTGTTACTACATTGAATATAAAAATGATACTAAACCACAAACATATATATTAGACTTCCAGTCTCATTAAACGTAATTGAAAGTTGTAGTGTCATTATTTTATTCAAGAATACATAGCCTCTTGTCTGTATTTCTTCTTCATTTACACATTTCTTTCTGTTACTTGTACTTGGTTTTAATTTACAGTACTACCATAGTGATGCAGTCTGCATACATTAACCAGTGTTTCTAATTAGTTATAATATACATTACTTACTCATCCATTTTAATTTTAACATTTTTTGTTTTTCTCTATAAAAGTTTTTCTACACTGATTGCACCGTGTTCAAATTGATTCACACCACTACTTCCTTAGTATTACTTTGAAATATCCTTTAAAGTTGGTAATCACATTTATTTCCTTTGATGGTTACAGTTGTTAACACTGTATATGAAAACATCTTGAGGTTCTACTGCTCAACCATATGCTTTAAAACTTTATGTCAAGATGCAACTTTTGAGACTGCCTGTCTTTTACATTTTCTTGTGAGATATGAGATCCTTAGTTTATTTTATACAAAGCTATTACAGATATCTACATTGTCTTTAAATTTTGTGGTTATATTGTTTATCAATTTTTTGACACAAATGCATTCATCTGTTGTATTTTTCTCATTTCTTTGTTTTAGTTTATTTTTTTCCTAACAGACTTTCACTCCTTGCTTACCTCATTCCTCCTCTTGAGAATCTCGGGGTAGCTTTTCTGGCTGTTTAGTATAAGTATATGTCACACAAATATTTGTGAGCAGCAAGCTGAAAATGTAACGTTTAATCTTTTTTGTGCACTGCTCATATAAGGCCTGTTTTTATATGGTGTTTAATGGTAATACAACCATCAGATTGATGTATGTGACTTTCTCTCTCTCTCTGTATATATGTACATGTGTGTGTACAAGTTTGTGTATATTTATATATATATATATATATATATATATATATATATATATATATAGGGAAGCATAGTTGATCATCAACATGCTGAAATATCTACACATAAATCATCAGTAGCAAATCATTGAATCACAAAACATTGATCCACAAAGCACTGAAAAAAATCTAAACCACTAAACTAAGCAAAACCACTGCTTTTACTGGGGAGAAGCCCCTCTGTACCCCCCATCCACCATACTCCCTGCTAATTGTATATATGAACTCTGAGATCACACTTCAGTGGGGAAAAGGGAAAATTCCCTGAACCCTGTTGTTCTGCAATCTCAAGGTGAGAAAGCCAATAACAGTCGACAAGCTGATTTTCAATCAGCTACACCAGCTTTCTCACACTTTGAGGGGACTATTCTATACACTCACACACACACACACACACACACACACACACCCATATCAGTTACTGAAAGATGAGTATAAAGTCGAATAGCTG